>NC_056741.1:1468846349-1468886349 GCF_019279795.1 Protopterus annectens | reverse complement strand
TGTGTACCTTGTCATCCTCCCAGTGTACATCCCCCACTGGGGCGAATGGTGAGGATTGAGGCTCCTTGATTACTGGCCCAGTGGTGGGGCATTACATTTATTGGTGACAGTGGTGGGACTGAGGCTCCTTGATTACTGGTCCAGTGGTGGGGCATCACATTTATTGGTTAGCAGTGGTGGGATATCCACATATTGGGATTCAGTGGTGTGGATATTGAACTTCTGTAGCCTGTAAACAGTGGTCAGTAAAGAATGTGTTTGTACTCTCAATAAGTCACACAGTGAATATTCAGAGTTTCATATCACAATAGTTTTATTTACTTTTTGCTATCTTAGTTAGTCAGGGAGAGTAGGCAAGGATGTCAGCAGGGGAGTATGGAAAGCTGACAAAGAGCCATTTGTCTGAGATGTGCCAAGGGAAGGGACTGGGGCATGCCAACCTGACTAAAGCAAAAGTGATCACAGCCTTAGTCACAGCTGCATTACAGACCAGCACCCAGGAGGACAACCAGACTGGCCTTGGGATTGTACAACTTTCAGAAAATGGACAGTCCAACTTTGCCTCAGAGGATGTAAAAATCTGTTACAACTAGAATCAGCAGAGAGACTGCGGCATTTGGAGGCTGAAGAGAAGGAAAACAGATGGCATTAGAATCAGAAGAAAGACTGAGATTTCTGGAAGCTGAAGAAAATGAGAGGCAGAGGCAACATGAACAGGAGATACTGACTCTTCGCCAGGGTCATGGAAGTAATGAGGAAGGGAATAACCAAATCCCAGAAACTACAAAGGTCAGTAAATTTCATCCACAATTTACAGAGGGTGATAATTTTGATAGTTGTATTCATATGTTGAAAAGGGTATGTAAACAGTATAATGTAACCAACGGCTCTGGGTGTGGATCTTAACCCCCTTACTCCATGGTAAAGCTGTAACTGTTATTTCTAAATAGTCTGATACTGATTGCTTAAATTAAAACACTGTTAAAAATGTTTATTAGAGTGTTTTAAGTTAACACCTGAAGCTTATAGGAAAAAAGTTTCATGAGCACAGACACAAGACAGATGAAAGTGTGTGTGAATATACTGCAGAGTTAAGCACTTATTTTCATAGGTGGGAGAGTGGGTGTCAGGTCATCACATTTGAAGGGCTGGCAGACATTTTGGTGAGGGAACAAGCCCTTAGCACTTTGGCTGAGGACATGAGAATCTGGTTAACAGATAGGGAATGTAATATTGCAGATGAGTTGGGGAAAAAGGGAGAGCTATACCTAGCAAGCAAGGCATCACTGCACAGGAAAGGGATACCCAGTGCTGCTCATGGGTCTAAGGGAACCCATGGTGGGCAGCCTAACCACCCCAACAGAGTCTGCCAGTAGCAGAGGAAGCCACTAGTACAGGTACATAGCCAGGAACAAGGGTTAAATGTTTTAAATGCAACCAGTGGGGCCATGTAGCATATAGATGTCCATGAAGGCAAGGTGGGGAGCAAAATATGGGAGAGCCAGTAAGTGGGAATGACAGAATGCCAGCAGCAAGCTGTCTGGAGATGACAAGGGTACCAAAGTACAACAAGAGGTTATATCCTATCTTAGTAGATGGAAAACAGGCCACTGCTAAGAGAGACACAGCCTCTGACCTAACCATTGTTAAAGAGGAGCAATACTTGCTTGGGCAGTCTACTCCAGTCAGAGATTTAAGAGGGATCCCATTTTAAATACCTTTGGCTAGGGTTCACCTTAACTGGGAGGGGGAAAAGGAAGCCAGCAAGTAGGTGTGTTTGAGGATATCCCTGCAGATGTCCTGATAGGGGATGACTTTGATAATACAGTACCTTGTGTTAATTTAGTTTGTGCAGTTACACAAAGTCAGGCTTAGAGACAAGCATGTAGGTCTGGTAGCCTGGGGGTGATTTAGACAGACCACACACTTGAAGCCAGGACTGGTGAGGAGGATACTTCAGGAAGGGAGCTACCCAATAGCAGTGAGACTAAAGATGAGAAACAGCTGCTTGAGAGTTCTGATGCTCCCTTGGAGAGAGTGACCACAAGGGGAGGGGTGAGTAGTAGTACCCAGGCTGGCAGTGAGGCACTGCTGTCAGAGAATACCAGACTTCCTGTGGATGGAGAGCTGGGAAGGGTCACAAAGAGAGAGGTGAGACAGGTTTAGATCTCAGACTCTACATTACAAGGCCTGAAAGAGGTAACTAATGAGGCATCTGATTCTCAAGGAAAGGGGGAATCTGTATACTAGGACAGTGTTACTGTATAAAGAGTAGACCCCTGAGGGAGGGCTAGAGGGTGAGAGAATACAGCAGTTGGTAGTGCCCAGTGCCTACCATTTGGCACTTCTAGCCATAGCCCATGATATTCGCTTTGCAGGTCATATGGACACTGAGCATACCAAGAGACACATTATGCAGAACTTTTATTGGCCTGGAATTTCCAGGGATGTAACTGCAGGACCTGTAAACAGTGCCAAAAAATAGACAAGGCAGGAGATAAGGTCAAGGCTCCTTTGATGCCTTTGCCTGTGATTGAGGAGCCATTTCAGAGGGTAGCTATGGATATTGTGGGGCCTCTGAGCACCCCAAGTTCCACAGGGAAGAAGTATATGCTAGTGGTAGTAGATTATGCTACCAGATACCCTGAGGTGGTCGCTCTGTCTTCCATCAAGGCAGAGAAGGTGGCAAATGCTTTGTTAGAGATTTTCAGCAGGGTAGGTTTCCCAAAAGAAATACTGACTGACAGAGGTGTCATTTTCACAATTTCAAGTCAGACCTGCTGGCTTGTTTGTGGAAGCACTGTGAGGTGAAGCACCTAAAGACCACCACCTACCACCCACAGACCAATGGTCTGATTGAGAGGTTAAACTCTATACTAAAGATCATGCTACATGCATTTGCAGACCAGTTTAAGAGGGGGTGGGACAAACTTTGCTTCATCTCTTGTTTGTTTACAGAGAGGTGCCCCAGGAATTTACAGATTTTTCACCCTTTGAGTTGCTGCATGGTCACAGGGTGAGGGGGACCTCTAGAGTTGATTTGTGATGACTGGGAGGTTGAGTGTGAATCTCACAATGAGTCTGTTGTGGCATATGTCCTAAACCTCAGGACACAGCTTAGGGAACTCATGGGCTTGGCCCAGGAGAACCTGGCATAAGCCCAACAGCAGAGAAAGGTTTGGTATGACAGGAATGCTCGAGCAAGAAAGTATGCTGTAGGGCAGCATGTTATGGTTCTCATTCCTATCAGGCACAACAAGCTGCAGGCAGCTTGGTACAGGACCCTTCAAAGTGCTAAGGAAGGTCAGTGCTGTTAACTACATGGCAGATCTGCTAGGCAGGAGGCAGGGGCACAAACTGTACCGTGTTAACACCATGAAACCTTACCATGATAGGAAGGACCTGGTGCTAACTGTGAAGCAAGTTGGACTACTAATCATCTCATCCCATGCTGCAAATACAGGCTCTGCCAAAAATGGCAACAACTATTCCTCCAATTTGTTTAGCCAGCTATCTTTTCTTTGTACCTAGATCTCATTCATGGAGAAGGAAGGATTCTGCTCAGGACCAAGGTCTTACCTGCATTTGTTACATGTGTAACGTTGTGACATATCTCAGATGACCAACCATGTGGTATGCTAACAGGAGTATGACAGACATGATCCAGTTAATTTATAACAAGTAATGGGGTAGAGGAAGTGAAATTATTTGTAAGTGTTAGATGTACAGATGCTATTTTGAATGGTAACAATTTTGACAAACATAAACTGAAACAAAAGGGACCCAGGCCAGCTTACAGCATTCATCTTCATGGTATATTGCAATTTTTTTGATTGGTTGAGAGTATATGTTTCATGCATAGCTTGTTTCTGTACTCATTACTTTCAATTTTTGTTTTGAAGTTAGCAAGAAAAGGGAAGGAGATTTAGGCTTAGTTTTTTTTTTGTTAAAATAGTTTCATTTTTCATTGATTTATTTTCTTATTTAATATTTGCATTAGGATTTTTTTGGGCTCATTTCTTGGAAAAGCTTACCATGTGGCCCCAGGACAACTGTGTGTCAAATACTGTGGCCATGAAGTGAAGTTTATAGGAAAAGGAAGGTACTTACAGTGGGGCTGGTCAAGCAGAAAGATAGCTTCAACCCAGATCAAGGCCACAGAGGTGTTTCTTAGGCTATGCTTCTGATTAAGATTCCTCATTGTCAGAGGTATTTGTCACTTTTAATTATGGGGAATTTTTAATTTATTTATTTACTTTTAATTTGATGTAATATGTTCATCTCTAGAATAGAGTGTAATTGCTGAAGAAGGAATGGGTAGATTTGATATATTTTAATGTATTCTATGTATGTAATGTGACATGGGTTATGCTTTTTTTCAGATGTTCTTTAGGAGGTCTTTTATTGAGGCATTTATTTTACTATCCTTCAGGTCTTTGAAGATTCTACTGCATTTTTTAATTGTTCCAGTTCTTTCATTTGGGGGGAGGGGGTCTGTATGTTTTTTTCAAGATCATTGACATTATGATTTTATGTGACTTTCTGCTGAAGAGTAGACAAGTCTTACTATGCTTGCTATTAACTTAAAGTTTAAATGTTAATAAATGTTAAATGTATGTGTTTTAATATTGGCTGCAGATGGGGTATGCAGGCAGGTATGTGCTTTATGTTTTTTATGTGTGTGTGTGGGGGGTTCAGTGATTATAGTTTTTTCCCATATTTTATTGCGTTTTTATTTATACTTTTCTGTTTTCATGTAATTGAGTTTCCTTTTCTGTATGCTACTGGAGTTAGGGCTACTGTTTTGTGCTGTTAATTAAGTTTGTGATTTTTGTGATGAATGAAATACAGCATTTAGGTGACTGGTGGTAATTAAGTCCAGTTGTTGATGACATGAGTATAATATTGATAAATCCTAAGTGATTTAGGTAGACTGGTAATGATCACCTGAATGTGTAGACAGACTGGTGATTAATAAAATATCTTGTGCCTCAGCTTATATGTGTGTGTGTGTGTGTGTGTGTGTGTGTGTGTGTGTGTGTGTGTGTGTGTGTGTGTGTGTGTGTGCGTGCGTGTGCATGTGTGTGTGTGTGTGTGTGTGTGTGTGTGTACGTGTGTCTGTGTATATATATATATATATATATATATATATATATATATATATATATATATATATATATATATAGGTCTACTTTGTGTCACTGAAAACTCATTTCACTGAATTTCAAAACACTCACACCAAATTGCAGAAAGCTCAAATCACTAAAATCTCATTTCACTGAATGTAAGTACTGTTGGGCAAATAAAATGTATATGACCTTTTCCCCACTGTACTGCAATCCTAGAATCAATATATACATAGTTAGGGGGTGTGGGGGGCACTTTTGGTTTTACATTATTAGCTTTCAGTAAAATGAGATTCATAAATATAAAAGCTAAGTAGGTGGGGCTACACCCCCACACCCCCGAATTAAGATGAGAGGATATGAATAATTATTTATAACTAAGGAAATACAACTGGATACTTCAACTAAGAGCAGATCATTTGCCTGGCATAAATATAATGGTTACATATTAAACCCGTTTTGAAACATCAGCAGTTGTGCTTTAAATGATTATGCTAATTTTCATGTCCTTGATTGCTTTTACATTGTGGTTCGCTGGTATTTGTCTTGTGATCTTACTGTTTTATTTTTTAAATGTGATTCAATTTTTGTATTTTATTCTATTAGCACTGAAGAAGGATTGTTATCCAGAAGATTTGTAGTTCTTTTTTTAATAAATATTTTGGCATTGTCAAGCCATTTTATTCTTTTGTTATTGGCTTTAGCTTGTGAATGGCTAGCTTTATCACGGCACTCAGTTCTTTTTGCTTTTCCTGTGTTTGTGAATTCCATGAATGCTGATCATTTTTAAAATGACACAGCCAACTATGGAGAGGATACCATCTCCTCCACATAATTTTCTACTAAATGATCTTCTAGCCAATTGAGTCAATCCATTGTTACAACAGTCCACTGATGGTCCAACAAATAACTTAATTTCTTCTGGACTTACTGATGATTGTACCCAATGAGTGTAGACATTGGAATACAAGGTACAATCTTTTAAGAAGTTGCAGTAGCAACATTTTAGCTTCTTGGCATACTTACAGCTTGGGATTGTTCCACAGGGCCTGATAGTGCTAAAAATGCCCTTATATAGTAACAAGTATCCCAAGCTTCTTAAGCAATGGCAAGAATTGAATTTTAAATTAAGGCTAGATTATATGGCTCTAATCAATCGTTTTTTCTCAGTGATAGAGAAAAACATGCAAGAAGAAATAACTAAATTGAAAGGAGAATTATCTGCCTTCAAGTTTTACTAACTATATATCTGCCTATAATAGCATGCTGGAAAGACTGTGTGTCATTAATAAGAAGATAGAAGCACAAATGAAGCACAAACTAAATAGAGGCTTGATTGATTTTTGCTTCAGAAATATATTTTCGTGGCCTAAAGATTACAAAAAGAATGAAAACTTAGATGGTCCTAAGAGACTGTCATGGGGCTCTATGCATTACTTGGATGATTTTACTACACAGGGGGTAAATACTAAACAAGTGTCTAATGATCTTTATGAATGAGAGAAAAGTGTAACTTCTGAGCCTACTAGAGATGATGGACAGAATACTGCTTCTATTGCTTCAAACAGCACAACTTTGCCTACACCCCCTTTGTTGGCACCAGTGAATCCAGAACATGGTTTTCACAGAGACCCTCCAATAATTCAATTGAATTTACCAGAGAAAATAACCAATTGCAAGCAGAGGATTTTGAGAGGGCAGTCCAACAGGAGGAAGAGAAGAAAAGAAGCAAGCAACGGGCCACAGACACAGAGCAGAATGAACCAGCATTAAACAATGACTGCCCAGTTTTTAACTTATCTGACCTGGAACTGACTAATGCCAATATCTCCTTATTAAGTTGAGGTATGAAATTCATTCCTGCTCAAAAGGACAGTTTAATGAATGCACTTACTGACCTAAAA
The DNA here is from genome assembly GCF_019279795.1 of Protopterus annectens. Taxonomy (NCBI): domain Eukaryota; kingdom Metazoa; phylum Chordata; order Ceratodontiformes; family Protopteridae; genus Protopterus; species Protopterus annectens. The sequence continues at coordinate 1,468,879,319 of NC_056741.1, read as the reverse complement.
TTGTTTACACGCAATTTAAACCTAAAGTTAATTTTTAAAGACTCATTAGTAACACAAATGCAAACTTGTAGAAAAGCTAGCACATTTATACTGGTTAGCAACCCTGTGATTTCAGCATTTCATAATGTTTGTGAAGAATAGCTATATGAGGTTTATGAACAGGATAATTTTCATAAGTTTTATAATTTAACTTATTTAGAAATAAAAGCCTTAAAACATCAACAGGAAAATTATAGCATTATAATCAAAGAGGCTGATAATGGTGCGGGAATCATCCTTATGAACCATATTGATTAGATATGTTCTGTAAATGAATTGTTATCTAATGAATGGGTTTTTAAAAATATAACCTATACTGATGTTACAAGATATATAAGTTTTATTAATGTTAACATTTTTGAAATTCAAACGATGAACAATATATCTGTTCTTCTTCTTCTTCTTTCGGCTTTTTCCCAGTAAGAGGTCACCACAGTGGATCACCTGTTGATATGCTTAATTATTTTACAGTCCCTTGCCCCAAAATTCCTGTATTATATGGACTTCCTAAGGTTCATAAATCCCTGACTTCTCCTCCAATCAGACCTATCGTATCTGGAAAGGGATGGATAACTGAACTGATCTCTTTATATTTACAGAATAAATTAAGTAAATTCTTACTTAATATGAAGAGCTGTGCTAAACATACCAGAGATTTTCAGATTAAATTGTTTGAATGGCATCAGATGACTATGTTATAGTCTTTTTTTGTCACATAAGATACTAAGCCTCTTCTTACTGTCATCCCCAATCGGTATGGGTTGAATGTTATAAGAGATGTTTTATGTCGACATAGTCACTATAAAGGAAGGGAGATTGAAACTTTATGTGAACTTTTCAACCTTGTGCTTGAAAATAATGTATTCAGTTTTAATAAACAATTATACCATCAAAGGGGAGGAGTAGCAGTGGACACATCCATTGCTAACACTTACATTAACGCTTAGGTTAAATTTTATAATTGCTTCATGGATGATGTGTTTTTTATTCGGTCAGGAGATTGCTCAGTCCCTTGAAAATTTGAATCACACCACTGATTTTCTGAAATCAGAAATGGTCTCATCTACTACTGAAATTTGTTTTTTGAATGTTAACCTGACTTTTAATGGTATGGATATACATACTAGTATATATAAGAAGCCTGTACATAAAAATAAATATTTACATAGAAAGGGCATGCATCCAAAACATACATTTAAAGGTATAGTAAGAAGCCAATATTTACAAGCAAAACATTTGAATACCAGTGATGGCATTTGTGCTGAACACATTTCAACTATGACAGCTGAATTTGATGGAAGGGCCTATGATAGAGATATGCTTGAACAGCAGAAAGATAGTGTTATTAATGCTAGAAGTAACATTGCCAAACCATATTTTTCGACTGATGCTACACCTTCAGTTTTATCTAGAGAAAATAATTGTTTACGCTATGCAACTACAGATAGCAGATGTACTACTGAAGTTAAGGAAATAGTTTCCAGAAATTGGAACATTTTGAGGGTTTTACTGAAATTATCTCATATTTTACCTGAACATCCATCTTTTGCATATAAGAATTGCACACATTTAAAGAGCAGATTATGTTATAAAGATATGCAAGTAGAAAAGAAGTGAATAGTTTTCAGCAAAGCAGGTATATACCTGTGTTTGAATTGTTTCTGTTGTAACGCTATCAATAGCAGTAATATTTTTACTCATCGAGTAATGAGAAAGGAGTATTGTTTTACATGTGCAGCTACCTGTAAATACATTGTCTATAGTATATTTAGCTACATCTAAGTGGTGTCATAGTTTCTATGTGGATAAATCAACCAGGAGGTTGAGGGACTTCATAGCTGAACATAGATCTGATGCTCATAGAGGTGTTTTAACTAATGCCGTCGCCAAACACTTGGTTGACTTTGGCAATCAGCAAGAATTTACCTTTAGAATTACTGATATATTGCAGAAAATGTTAAGGGGAGGGGATATGAATAACTATTTAGAACTAAGGAAATACAACTGGATACTTCAACTAGTATAAATAAAAGAGTTGCAATTAAACCTGTTTTGAAACATAAGCAGTTGTGTTTTAAATGATTATGCTAATTTTCATGTCCTTGATTGTTTTTACCTTGTGGTTGGCTGGTATTTGTCTTGTGATCTTACTGTTTTATTATTTAAATGCAATTCAATTTTTGTATTTTATTCTATTAACACTGAAGAAGGATTGTTATCCAAAAGCTTTGTGTTTCTTTTTTAATAAATCTTTTGGCATTGTCAAGCCGTTTTATTGTTTTGTTAAGGTAAGGTTTAACCCTGTATAGAGCACCTAGTTCAGAGTGGATTTTTTTATGGTCAGATAGATGTGTTTATCATATTTTAGTGAGTCATCTATGGTTACCCCTAGCAGCTTGGTCTGATTGGTAGGTTCAATTGTTGTACTGTTGTTAGATAGTATGGAGAAGGATTGGCTACTAGGTTTGGAAGATTTATTAGAGAAAATTATGAGCTTGGTCTTATTTGGATTTAGGATGAGTTGGTGGCTGGTGAGGTACTTTTCAATGTCTTGGAATGATTTGAGTTGGAGGTGGAGTTCTTGTAGGGAGTGGGCTGAGCAGATAAAGGAGGTGTCATCTGCATATTGGAAGATGGTGGCATGTTGGGTGGCAGTATATAGGTTGTTGGTATATATTATGAAGAGGAGGGGCCCAGGTATGGAGCCTTGCAGTACCTCCATGGTGACTGGCAATAGTGGGGAGAGGCTGTTTACCCATTTAGTGGCTTACTGATGGTTGGATAGATAACTGTGAAACTATGTTAGGGGTGTGGTATTGAGATTGTAAGTGGCAAGTTTGCTGAGGAGCAGCTGATGGGACACTGTGTCAAAAGTTTCTGACATATCTAAGAAAATGGCTGAGACTAGTTGACCTTCATTTTTGAGTTGGTGAATGGTATCTGTGAAGGTTATGAGGGATGAATTAGTACTGTGTTTAAGCCTGAAGCCATGATGGCTGCTAGAGAGTAGGTTGTTGGTAGTGAGGTGATTCATGAGTTGTTGGTGGATACATTCCTCTAGAATGTTGGCAAGGGGGATAGAATGGTGATGGGACAGTAGTTAGTTATGTGTCTAGATGGGCCGTCCTTTTGAAGTGGTATGATATGAGAGATTTTCCATAATTGGGGAATGTACTGTTCAGAGACAGAGTGGTTTATTAGTAATGATATGGGGTAGGCAATGGATGGGCAGCTAGTTTTAGGTATTCTTTTGGCAGTTGGTCAGCAGCTAAGCAGCAAGGTTTTAATTTACATAGGAGTTTTTTTTATGTAGAAAGTTGGAATGGGAATAAAGGAGAAGGAGTTTGCATCGTTAGAGGTAGGGGGGAGACAATGTGTGGTGGGATTGTTTTGTTGTCTAAGAGAGAAGTAATAGAGTTGATGAAGTGGGAATTGAATTATGAGGTTAAGGGCACAGAGGAATTAGTAATGAGGGGGGCAGGAGTAGGTGTTTTACCGGGGTTAAGGAGGTGGTTGATATTCTGCCAGAATTTTTGAGGATTGTGCTGGTATTGTTGTTGGCAGATAAGGAAATAAGTTATTTTATCATTGATGATGTTTTTCTTAGCATGGTTTCTAAGTTGTTTGTAAAGGGTAAGATCGTTGTTATTTTTGGTCATATGATATAGTGGCCAGGCCTTATCTCTTTGTTTCATTAGTTGTTTTGTTTCTTTAGAAAACCATGGTAGCTGTTTGGTTTTTTGGTGAATTTTTCTGAGGGGGCAAGATTATTTGATATTTCAAGGAATTTATTACTGAAGTATTCTACAGCTAGGTCTAGTTGTAGGTTTTTTAATGGGGACCAATTGCAGTTTTCTAGTAGTAAATTGAAGGTGTCAGAGGAGAAATATTTTTTGCTATGGGTGTATTTGTATGAGATGCTAGTTTGTGTAGATGTTTTCTTCCTAACTAGAAATGTAGGGGCATGGTCACTTAGCATGACTGGTAGACAGCCTGGCTGGTACCTGTGGTTTGTTTTGTTTGTTAAAATCCAGTCTAGAAATGATTTTTTATTGGAGTGTTTTTTGATGCGGGTGGGGTAGTTAATAATTTGGGTGAAGTTGTATAAGTTTATAAATGAGGTAGGGAAGTCAGAGGAGCAGGAGAACCAGTCTAGGTTGAAATCACCTAGAATGATGGTTTCTTGGGATAGAGAAAAAGATGACCAGGATAGGAGGTATTCTATATTGTGCAGGTTGTTGCCTGGTGGTAGGTAGATGGCTATGATGTTAATGGATCTGTGAGGATTAATTCGGAGGCAAGTGATAACTTGGAGTTCAGAATGAGAGATAGCTGGTGTGAAACAGTTTAGTTTTTCTAGATTAAGTGATTCTTTAAACATAATTGCTACAGCCCCACCACATTTGTTTATCCTGTCCTGTCTTATAATATTGTAACCATTTGTAGGAATTTCAGAGTCTTTGATGTGGGGCTTTAACCAGGTTTCAGTTATGACTGCAATGTCTGGGGAGTAGAAGGCAAGGGTGGCATGGAATTCAGGTAATTTGTTTGCAAGGCTTCTGAAATTAAAGCAGGTAATGAGAAGGTCAGAGTTACTGGTGACAGGTAAAGATGTACAGGTAGTGTTGTCTGTGAGATTTTGAGTGGATGTGGAGCAACAGGAGCTTGGGGGTAATGGGTAGGTTACATGGGAGGTGCAGATGGGCCCAGGATTGGGATGGATATCTGATTGTAGTTTTATCTTTGTTAGAGAGTACAAAATAAGGTGTTTCAGTTTGGTTATAAGTTGGTTATACCTGTAGTAGGACAACTGAGTGTTGGTGTGTTGCATATGTCTTGAAGGGAGGACATTAGTATTAAATCTAGGGTAAGTCTTGGTGAAGATATAATGATAATGTTTGAGTGGGAGGTGCGGTGAGGTGTATGTGAGTGTTGGGGATGGGTGCTTGGTGAGTTTGAAGTTATGGGGGTTGGTAGCATAGTAAATAAGGAGGAGGATGCCTGATAATAGAGACTCATGGACATTCAGAAGCCATATAGCTAAAAAACTTGATGTCCTTAACGGGTAATTTGCATATATCCCATGGGCTTCCATTACAGGAAGTATATGGTATTACACAGAGAAAACTCTAGTTTGCCTGGGTTTTTCTTGCAGTTTTTACTGAACAGTTTATCTATCTGACCTTTTTACTCTTTGCTTTGGATGTTAGTTGGGATATTTTACAGGCAACATAATCTTTATGGGCATCAGCTGGTTTTAAAGGCCCTGTGTTTTTAAAGTGCAGCCAAACTATCCTCTTATGCTGTGCTGAGGAGGTCAATAAAAAGATCAAAACATTCATATTCATATCCACAGCCATAGCTAGTATGATTTTGCTTTATTGTCCTAAATGTAGCCATAAAGAATTAAAAAGTTAAAAAAGATCATTAACATTCAGCAGCCATACAGCTGAAATACTGGATGCCCTTAAGGGGTCAATTGCATATGTTTCATTGGCCTCCATTACAGAAGGGTTAAGGTATTACACAGTGAAAACTCTAGCTTGGCTGGGTTTTTCTTACAGTATATACACATACATATGTATATACATAGATACATTTTCATTATTTCTCCTCTTTATCTGTGTCTGCTATTTAAACAAATATGTCTTGAATACATCTGTTTTTTGGTACATAAATATCTTTGATTTGCACATTTAGGGAATGAATTTCATTACGAGGAGCAAAGTCATAGAGCACAAAACAGATTTTCCTAATTCTACAGTACAAGATATTTCATGTAGCACACAAACCAGATGGGTCTATATCACATAGTCGAAGTCTTATAACTTCGAACATGTAATGTTTGAACCATTATGTTCAAAGTTACAAAACTCCAACTGTGGATAAAAAAAAAAAAACAACAATGCCCCCCCCACACCCCCCACTACTTAAATATACCAACTCCGAGATTGCACCCCATTGAACAAAATGGAAACCTCTGCTTATGGAAATTTCCATTAAAACGCTCAAACTTTTACAAATTTGAACTTATGGTCTCAACCATATGAGGTTTGAACTTGTAAAAGTTCAGCTACGTGATAGTAACCCAAATCAGACCTCTATTTTAGGAAGTTATCCATTTTGTCTATCTAATCAATTATTTATGTATTGTTTGAATTACTGCTGTCTCTTCATTTTTCATGAGATGCAATAATTATATAAGCTATTTAGTCAAAAAGGCTTTGTAAAAGGGCTTTGTATGGTTTCTGCAGTTTCATATCTGTGGCAATGTAAACTGTTTTGTAGTATCAGCTAACTTTGCAGGATTATCTTCTTCTCCTCTTTTGGCTGTTCCCATTAGGGGTCACCACAGCTGATCATCTGTTTTCATTTCTTCCTGTCCTCTGCATATTGCTGTGTCAAACCAACCACCTGCATGTCCTCTCTCACCACATCCATAAACCTTATTTTAGGCCTAACTCTTTTTCTCTTACCTGGCAGCTCCATCCTTAGCATCCTTTTACTAATATACCCAGCATCCCTCCTCAGCACATGTCCAAACCAATGCAATCTCGCCACTCTGACCTTGTCTCCAAACCGTCCAACCTGAGCTGACCCTCTAATATACTGATTCCTAATCCTGTCCATCCTTGTCATACCCAGTGCAAATCTTAACATCTTTAACTCTGCCACTTCCAGCTCTGACTCCTGCCTTTTTATCAATGCCACCATCTCCAACCCATACAACATAGCTGGTTTCACTACCCTCTTGTAGACCTTCCCTTTCACTCTTACTGGTACCTGTCTGTCACAAATCACTCCTGACACTCTTCTCCACCCATTCCACCCTGCCCGTATCTCTTCTTCACCTTTCAATTTTAATTTCTCTTAATTTTGTAGGATTATATTAGGGTTTATTGAAGATTATATTCAAATATGAAAAGTATGTAGTTTTAGCTACTTCCTTAAGCTAGTTTAGTTTTGTTTAGTGTGTCTTTCTTTGAATGGATTTCCTTTTGCAAGTAATGAAATTTCCAAGCTGGCTCACTGCAGTTATTTTTTTCTTTCATTTTTAGTGTATTAATTTCACCTTTAATTCTAGCTTTACTAATTTTCATTTCTAGGAGTTTAATTTATATACAGGTATTATTTATTTTTTTTTTGTGTCATGTATATTATTTTTTGTGTGGAGTACATAAGGGCTCATTTGTTCTCTGTCTAAACATGAACAGAGCTGAGTGCAGTGATTGGTTATGTTATTAAAGGTGTTGGTTACAAAAATGCAGTGCAGATAAATGTTGATGGTACAGAGTATAAATAACTGAAATGTCTATATTTTATACATGATAAAACATATTTATCCCACTCCTTTATTAGTGCATGCTTGTACATGGTGTGTGTGTGTGTGTGTGTGTGTGTGTGTGTGTGTGTGTGTGTGTGTGTGTGTGTGTGTGTGTGTGTGTGCACATGCAGACAACATCATGAAATTTTACTGACATGTTTTATATTGGCTCATGATTGGTTGAAGTCTTCAAAATGTCAAATCTTTTTACTTCAAGGACTATGTTCATAGAATGAATGACAATATTTATCAAAATTAAATGTTAGAAAAATATGTATTAGCAATATGCTTAGTGCATTCAAGGTTTAAAAGGGTTAACACATTTATTCTATTTCACACTGCATAAATCTGTATGAACTGCAGAAGCATTCCAATAATGTAATGTCATGAAATATGCGCAGTTATGATTTTTGCTTATGCTTTGGAAATTTACAGGGAAGCATACAATTTCTGCTAGTGCCATGAGATTTAAACAAAGAGTTATTGATTTTCCACTTATGCTATGAGAAAATACACAGCTGCAGAAGCTATTCATAATGAAGCCAAAGGCTGTTTGAAAATATGAACTGCAATCACCATTAACTTGTACCTAAGCTAGAAAAGTACCTTGAAATGTAACATATGTATTAGAGCTGCACAATAGAAGCTTGTAGTGGGTTAAAGCCCCCAAGGTCAGGTTGTTTTTCTCAAATGTTTTTCATAAATCCAGTCATGTCAGCAGGAAATCCATGTAACATTTTTCTATGTAACACATAGTGAGTTTTAAATCTGAATATGTCAGCAGGAAATCTGAGTAACATTTGCTGTAGAACAATACAGAAAGCTGTGTCTAACTATGTCAACCATGGAGAGTAACATTTTATAGAACAGTATAAGAGAAGCATACTGCCTATTAGTAATTAGGCAAAATCCTGTATTTACATGTTTTTGTCTCCTTGCTGCAAGTAATAAAAGGTGCCATACCTGAACCTTACGTGAATTGGTCTTTGAAGTTTTTTCCTTTGACAGATTGGTCCTTCGAGCTGGAAACCCTCACTTCGCCTTGGATCAGAGTGGTTGAAACCGTACGGGGAAGAAACCAAATCGGTTCTTCTTATTTGAAAAGCCCTCCGACTGAATTGTCATGCAAAAGAGGCCAGCCACTTTCTGATCTGCGACTGAAGGACGGGTTTACTCGAACCAGGTGATCAATCACGAAGGCTCAGGTAAGGTGAATCTACTTTTTCTGTTTTAGATAAGGGACAAGATTTGTATTATTTTTGTCAAGACTGTATTTTTACAAGTCAGGGACAGAAAAGAGTACTGTCTTGTCATAGATCAGGGAAAACAGAATAGGATGGTAGTCATTCTGAAGAGAATATAACAAAATCCTTGATACCACATTAAAAATAAGAGAGGTTACATAACGATCAAAAGGGTAGGACAGAATGGGTAATAATTGCACAAAAAGACTCCAAAATCTGCCCTTAACCGAAGACGCAAAACACATGCAGTCACAGCGCGCTGACAATATTAAATACTATTCAAAATGGGTTAATAAGTATGAATTTGATGAAAAATTAGAAAAATCCTCACTTATCAAACTTGTCAAACAGCTCAAAACCGATTCCAAAGGTCGGGTAAAAAAGCAACGCCAATTAGGAATTCCTCAGGCACACAGGTGGATTGAGGAAGTAAACCGTAGGGAACAAAAGAACAACAATTCAAAAGCAATGTTTTTAGATAAGGAGGACAATAATTTACTAATAGCATCGGCCCCTCCGCCTCCCTTACCAGAATATGAAGCAAGTGAACAGGTTAGTCCACCCCCACGATATCCTGCTGTCACTGAAAATAGAGACTTTACAAAAGCAAAATCCTTTATTAGAGATCCAATTGGGACCAGGTCTCGAACACGAGCAGGTAACTTAAATGAAGGCATTGAGTTATATCAAATGGATAAGAATTCACGATCTATGAGTGAAGAAGAAATATGCCCACTCATAGAAGTACATAATCCTCAGGCAGGACATGACGGTCAGGACCCAACTATTCTAGTGTATAGACCCTGGACTCTGGAAAATATCCGGAAAGCCACTGAAGGAATTCCCCATCCAAAAGTTAATTTTAGAAAGTTCTCAGAAGATTTACAAGGTATGAGGCTAAGTTATAATTTAAATGGAGAAGAGGTAGAAAAAGTAGTTAGACAAATTGTGGGGCCAGATTGGCACATGATTAGTGACAACTGGAATCCCCATGACGCTGCACACAGACCCCTCCCACATAGCAGTGCAGAACTAGACAACAGAATAAAAGGTCTTACAGACTGCATCTCTGAGAAATGGAAGCCTAGGGCAGACTGGACTTACATTAATCAATGCATCCAACAAGAAGGTGAAACTATTGACCGGTATTATGCCAGATTGTTAGAATGTTTTAATAACCACTGTGGAATGCAGGTTCCTGAAGATCAAACACAAGATTCACCATATGAACAGCAGTTAAAGAATGCATTTCTAAAAGGCAGTATTGCACCCATAAGCAGTTTTATTACAAACACATGGTAGATCATCGTACAAGCAGGTTACAGTCATTACTTGAATATGCTAGGCATACCGAAAGACATTTTAATAACAACAAGAAAAAGAAAGCTCAAGTATTTTCTGTAGAAGATGGAGCAGAAGTTTATGTAGCACAGTCCGGGAAAAAAGGCAAGAAAAATGCCCAGGGAAACAAACAATCTGATCAGTGATCAGAGGACTTTGAAGGGCGAAAGAAAAGGGGAGAATGTTTTAAATTCGGTAAAAAGGGACACTTGGCAAGGGATTGCAAGAAAAACAAGAAGGCAACCACGGAAGACAAGGAGGGTGAGGACTGAATATATGATAGTCAGGAATCACTAGAAGGGGATAACGGAGAAAGGACAAATGAGAATGTGATAGAAGGAGTAGAGGATGTGATAGAAGAGAGAGAGGAAGTGCAGGAAGTTATGGAGAGTGAAGAAAATGAAATATTAGACCTAGCTTTATTGAGCCTGGAGCTCTATTTAGCGGACACAAAACCAGAAGTTACACTCTTGGTAGAAGGGAGGAAAGTCAAATTCTTGTGTGACTCAGGGGCATCATGAACCCTGATACATCCCTCCAAACTGCCAGAAAACTCAGAGTCACCTGATTACATACTAGTAAAAGCAGCTAATGGACAACTGTACCGAGAGCCCCTCTCCCGTAATATTGCAGTAACTGATCCTGTTTCAGGATTGAGTCAGAAAAGCAAAATTGTTGTTTCTGCAAAATATATGAGCGGTCACAGTACGAAAAAACAAAAGCACGAACTTGCGTATATGTAAAAACAAACTCTTATTTATTTGAAGCGCTTTTCGTGTGCTCCATGAACACACTTCATCAGAAAACTTAATAATATTAACTACTCAAGTTTATATAATCACATCAATTAAACTTTCAAATAAAACCCGCCTTTCTTTTACTTAAAGGTATAAACACATGACAATACAGACTCAAAGATAAAAACATATATCAATCACATCGCTGTGATTATAATCAAACTAAAACTCCACAATGCACTACCTAGGAACAAATGCACATCCACATGTATAAATATGTGTACAATTTAAACCATTACAGTATACTAAACATGAATAATGTAACATATTCTATGAAACTGCTAAAAGTGGCAAACCTATGGCTAATATAAGCATAAGTATCTATATAAAACAATAGCCATATATGGACAGCATTAATAAACCCCTTAAGAATCATACACGGTAAGTGAAAGTATTAAAACATGGGCAACATTAACGGTTCAAGCTCTTAAGTTTTAATACACTACTAATTGAACAATTTTCATTGAGGCCTGGGTAATTATAGGCATTAAGCTTAATTTGCCATTCTAATTCAAGTTCTTCCAATTGCAAAGGCTGTTGGGCCCCCTCTTTTAGCTTGGTTAACCTGATCAATAACTGAAAATTTAAAGCTATGGTCACTGTACGTTTGGATATGTTTAGCCAATGCATTATCTAATATCATTCTGCTAATGGCATATTGATGTTCATACATCCTTTCATGGAGTTTACGCTCCGTCTTACCCACATAAAATGCGGGACACCTTTGGCACTTTGCCACATATACAACCATTCTAGCACTACAGTTAAACTTAGCTTTAAATTTAATATGGTAACCATTTACCATTAATGAATACAGATTGTCCACAAATTTACAATAATTACAATCTTGGCATTTAAACATGCCAGTGATTTTTGGAGGTACCCTTTGTTGACGTTCAAGTAAATTTTTAAGGTTATTACCCCTTCTGAATGTTACACTTGGACCACTACCCAACTTGACACAAATATTGTAGTTGGTACCAAATAAGCCCCAGTTCTTCTTGATAACCTCCAAGCACAAACTGCTAAAAAGGTTGTATGTAGTTATCAAACTGGGGACCACCTGTGTTTCAGGTTCATACCCAACTTTCGGAAGGTTATCTATGCTCTTTAAAGTGTCAACTTCAACAACAGGTATTTGTTTAGACCGCAACAAGGGTTGATATGTGCCATTTAATCTCTTTAAGTGGACTTCATGTATTAAATCGTCCAATAAAGTAACGGGGTAACCTCTATGCAAAAACATTGATTTTAAAACCTGACATTCTTGCATAAAATCACTGTCTTCACTCACAATACGCGCTGTCTGTACTAACTGCCCTTTAATAACGGAACGCTTTTGATGGTATGGATGGCAGCTTGTAAAGTGTAAAAAGGAATTAGAATAAGTTCTCTTCCTATAAATGGTAGCTGAAATACTACCCAATTCCCTATTCTTAGAAAGCCATACATCCAAAAAAGCTATTGCTTCTGTATTAAAGGAAGCTGTAAATTGCAAAAATTGTGTGGATTTGTTAAATATTTCTAATATAGTGTCACTATTCTCAATATCACCTTTAAGGAGGATAAAAATATCATCCAAATAACGGGTGTAATATACTATCTGGTCATTAAGTCTAGAATTGTTAAAGACAAATTCAGCTTCCCAATACGCCATAACGAGATTGGCTATACTGGCCCCACACGGTGAGCCCATGGCTACTCCAACTTTTTGCAAATAAAAATTGTCACCAAACATAAAAAAGTTATTTAAAACTATTTCCATTAAGTCAGTTGCCAGTGATATCTCATTAGGTGGAGCCCCTTTCTTCCATAATAGAAGGCCAACCCACTCTATGCCTAACTCTTGAGGTATACAAGTATATAGGTCTTTAACATCCACTGTGAAAAAGTTGTAGTCCAGCCTAAACTCCAAACTATTTAAATTTTGGAGAAATGACCAAGAGTCTTTACATATTTGGCACTCCTTAATCACATATTTTTGTAGTATGGAATCTACAACCTTTGCACAAGTATAGGTGGGTGAGCCCCTGCCGTCAAATAGGGGTCTCAAAGGGGGGGTTAACCTCATTTTTATGTATCTTTGGAATACCAAAGATACAGGGGTATCTGGGGTAAGATGTAAATAGGTAATTATATATGTTTTGTTCTATTCTTCCTTCAATGAACATATCCTCTATATTGCTCTTAATACTATTATATACCCCATTAACCTCAGATCTAGAGCTCAAAACATAGGCTGAGTTATCTAATAAGGAATACATCCTGCCTTCATAATCGGTGTTGTCAAACACCACAAGTCCCCCACCCTTATCGGGTTTACATATGCGCATATTCCGAGATTTTATGTATTCCAAACTTTGAATTTCAAATTGGTTGACATCATTTTCTCTAGTAGGTTGCCTGTTTTTAGTAACTGTCTAAACTCTAATTCACATAACTGTTCAAAAACTTGCAATAATGGGTGTAAAGGGGGATTAAAAGTACTGGGGATATAGAACTGATCCCCGTCAAGTCCTTTAGTATTTGCACCCATTATTAATAAAAAGTTTAACTTCCTAGTAAAAACCTTAAGATCAATTACAGTTTTCAGTAGGTCAAATTTTTGAGCTGGAACTTAGGTATAACCCTTAGAAAGAAATTCAACAATGTCCGTTGGTATAATTGCAGATGAAAAATTGTAAACCTTAAAATCACCCATCCTATTAGTAATAATGGTAGGTGATTTTACTATTCCCACCTCATTAAGTGGGCACATAAAACCATTGTCAATATTGGAACAAGCCGAAGAATCACCAGATAATATATTATCAAAAGGTGAAATCAAACAGTTCATGCTCAAGTCTTGTGATTGTTCGACCTCTTCTGAAAAGTTTTCGGCTGATAATTCCTCCGTTGTTTGGGTTTGGCGCCCGTATGGTTGGCAGGTGGAAAATTTTCACTGTGTTTATTGTTCGAACCAGTGTTATTATTACTCGCGTATAAATTCTGTAATCTCTCACTTCTCCTTAAATCTGGCTGGTTGTCAAAGTTAGAATTACCATGTGGTAATGTTTGATGACAATTTGCATCATTAAATTGAACCCTATGGTCACCACATTGTTGTTGGATACCAAAAATAGTGTTAGTATCAGGTACTGATGCATTCACAATTGAAGGGTCCCGCCAAACTTGGGCAACCGATGGTAAAGGGTAAGCAGCTCCTTCAGAGTAAGCGTTAATGTCCCGTTCTAATTTTTTCACTTTATTGCTTTTCAGTTTGGCCAAGTACTGGTCAATACTAGAAAAGACACGTGCGTACTCATATTTATACCTAATAAATTCTTCATCTAGTTTAATACTGTTGTCAAGTTCGGCCACTTTAGCAGTCAAATCAATAACCCAAATATTATAATGCTTGACCATCAGGTCCAATAATTCAAATCCCTGACGATCAAATAACACCAACAAGTCCTTATGAAAGTCAGAATTATCAGTAAGACCAGTTGGATACTGGTGGTGTCTAAGCCCTTTAGGCACAATTTTCTGTTTCAGACATTCACGAAAATAAGATATTTCAAGTTGGAGTTTTTTGACTTTAACTAAGTAGCTATCCAATGTTTTAAGCTTAAACACAATGCCATTATTAATATTAACGTTACCTTTCTCACATTGCTGATTAGCAGTATTGGCAGGTGAAATACCAGAAAAAGAAAAGTCCTCGGCGAGCCATTTGTTGATTTCAGGCTGCCCAAGCGTAATATGCTCTCCAGCAGTAGATACACAAGGTGCTGGACCAAAATTCTCTAAAGCCAAACCACCTAAACTGGAATCAGTTCATTTGAATTCTGTCCTGTTCACAGTAGTAACATTGTTGCCATTTACAGTTCCTAAGTTTCCGACTGCATTGCAAGCAGGCGGAATGGTTGCCGGTACATTCGGAGCTGGATTATGTAAAATCTCAGCAGGTACTGACGAGGTAACTTGTCTCTGCAAAACCGGTGTACAACACTTAGTTCCCCTAATTGCTAAAGAACCTGTAATGACTCCCTGGTCACCAACATACACCGGGGAAGGAATCGTTGGATTAGCTCCGTCAAAGGCAGGTAAAACAGCTTGAACAGGCAAGAGAGTGCATAGCTCTCTTTGTTGAATATCCAGCCGGTCAAGTCTCTGGGAAATAGATTCAAATATTTCAAGTAAGGTGTCCAAAATGTTGTTATTCACCATTATGGTGGTGGAGGAGGGACTAGAATTGTCCTCATTGTCTTGGACCCTCAGTAGTTCGGGTGTAACGCCAGGTTCGAAACTTTGATTCAAGACTGTGCCGGACGACATAACAAACTAAAAAAACGATCAGGAAAACAAACCAAGAAATATATGAATGGTCACAGTATGAAAAAACAAAAGCACGAACTTGCGTATATGTAAAAACAAACTCTTATTTATTTGAACAAGAGTTAGGCATAGAGTGGGTTGGCCTTCTATTATGGAAGAAAGGGGCTCCACCTAATGAGATATCACTGGCAACTGACTTAATGGAAATAGTTTTAAATAACAACTTTTTTATGTTTGGTGACAATTTTTATTTGCAAAAAGTCGGAGTAGCCATGGGCTCACCGTGTGGGGCCAGTATAGCCAATCTCGTTATGGCGTATTGGGAAGCTGAATTTGTCTTTAACAATTCTAGACTTAATGACCAGATAGTATATTACACCCGCTATTTGGATGATATTTTTATCCTCCTTAAAGGTGATATTGAGAATAGTAACACTATATTAGAAATATTTAACAAATCTACGCAATTTTTGCAATTTACAGCTTCCTTTAATACAGAAGCAATAGATTTTTTGGATGTATGGCTTTCTAAGAATAGGGAATTGGGTAGTATTTCAGCTACCATTTATAGGAAGAGAACTTATTCTAATTCCTTTTTACACTTTACAAGCTGCCATCCATACCATCAAAAGTGTTCCGTTATTAAAGGGCAGTTAGTACTGGCAGCGCGTATTGTGAGCAAAGACAGTGATTTTATGCAAGAATGTCAGGTTTTAAAATCAATGTTTTTGCATAGAGGTTACCCCGTTACTTTATTGGATGATTTAATACATGAAGTCCACTTAAAGAGATTAAATGGCACATATCAACCCTTGTTGCGGTCTAAACAAATACCTGCTGTTGAAGTTGACACTTTAGAGAGCATAGATAACATTCCGAAAGTTGGGTATGAACCTGAAACACAAGTGGTCCCCAGTTTGATAACTACATACAACCTTTTTAGCAGTTTGTGCTTGGAGGTTATCAAGAAGAACTGGGGCTTATTTGGTACCAACTACAATATTTGTGTCAAGTTGGGTAGTGGTCCAAGTGTAACATTCAGGAGGGGTAATAACCTTAAAAATTTACTTGAACGTCAACAAAGGGTACCTCCAAAAATTACTGGCATGTTTAAATGCCAAGATTGTAATTATTGTAAATTTGTGGACAATCTGTATTCATTAATGGTAAATGGTTACCATATTCAATTTAAAGCTAAGTTTAACTGTAATACTAGAATGGTTGTATATGTTTCAAAGTGCCAAAGGTGAACCGCATTTTATGTGGGTAAGATGGAGCATAAACGCCGTGAAAGGATGTATGAACATCAATATGCCATTAGCAGAATGAAATTAGAAAATGCATTGGCTAAACATATCCAAACGTACAGTGACCATAGCTTTAAATTTTCAGTTATTGATCAGGTTAACCAAGCTAAAAGAGGGGGCCCAACACCATTGCAATTGGAAGAACTTGAATTAGAATGGCAAATTAAGCTTAATGCCATTAATTACCCAGGCCTCAATGAAAATTGTTCAATTAGTAGTGTATTAAAACTTAAGAGCTTGAAACGTTAATGTTGCCCATGTTTTAATACTTTCACTTACCGTGTATGATTCTTAAGGGGTTTATTAATGCTGTCCATATATGGCTATTGTTTTATATAGATACTTATGCTTATATTAGCCATAGGTTTGCCACTTTTAGCAATTTCATAGAATATGTTACATTATTCATGTTTAGTATTCTGTAATGGTTTAAATTGTACACATATTTATACATGTGGATGTGCATTTGTTCCTAGGTAGTGCATTGTGGAGTTTTAGTTTGATTATAATCACAGCGATGTGATTGATATATGTTTTTATCTTTGAGTCTGTATTGTCATGTGTTTATAAATTTAAGTAAAAAAAAGGCGGGTTTTATTTAAAAGTTTAATTGATGTGATTATATAAACTTGAGTAGTTAATATTATTAAGTTTTCTGATGAAGTGTGTTCATGGAGCACACGAAAAGCGCTTCAAATAAATAAGAGTTTGTTTTTACATATACGCAAGTTCGTGCTTTTGTTTTTTCGTAGTGTGACCGTTCATATATTTCTTGGGTTGTTTTCCTGATCGTTTTTTTAGTTTCTGCAAAATGCCCAGTAAACCTCTTGGGCAGAGACCTTATGAAGCTATTTGGTATAGCAGTAGTCCCAACCATGCAGTGTATGGAAGCACAGCGACAAATTGATACCTATGCAGTGCAATCGGAGGGTGAAATGTTTTATTGGTACAGCCAGGACTTGGTTACAGCTGGTCTGGGGACTGTGACAGAAGAATTGATGAATGTAGCCATCAGCAAGTTCCCCTCCCTTGACATTGATAAGCAACACTTGTTGCACTGTACCCTGTATTATTGTAACACGCCAGGACCTGATAAGGAATATGAGCAAGAATTGTTTAAAAATCGTGCAAACGGATTGATATTACGTAATCTGTACTGGGACACAGAACGCAACAGTGTAGTCAGCTGTTCATTGCCCCAGGAGTTCTTTGCGCTCTACAAATCTAATCGATTACCACATATTAGCTTAACTAAGGACAAAAACATAGAATGGGCAGACTTAGGAGAAAAAGTCATGAGATGGGAAAAACAGACAGAATTAGAACTGTCAGAACAGGGAATACAAATACAGAAGCTGAATTGGATAACTCAGACCCACCCAGCTGTACACTTGCAGTCTAGCAAGGACAGCTGATTAGCACTCCTATTAAAGGAGGAAGAGAATGCCTTACAGAATATACCAGAAACTCTCTGGTCAACAGGAAAGTCAGATGTAGGACTTATTCGTACAGCAGGACCAGTTACTATCATGCCAAAGTCAGCATTTAGACCACAGAAGAGACAGTATCCCTTAAGAAAAGATGCTGAGGTAGGAATCAAAGCTATTATAGCAGCTTTACTTAAGGAAGGGGTGCTGGTGGAATCTCCCGATTCACCATGTAACACTCCCTTATTTCCTGTTAAGAAGGCAAATGGAGAATGGCGTATGGTCCAAGATTTACAAGCTGTAAATGATGCAGTAATACCAAGGGCACCTACAGTGCCAGACCCACACACCCTGTTGAATGATTTGAAACCTCAACAGAAATATTTTTCTGTGGTAGATATCAGCAATGCGTTCTTTTCGATACCGATACACCCTGACAGCCAGTATTGGTTTGCATTCACATTTCAGGGGAAAAGGTATACATATACGAGACTACCACAGGGATATTGTGAAAGTCCAACAATATTCTCACAAGAAATGGCAAGCAACTTGGCAGGATTTATCCCACCAAGAGGCAGTCAGATTCTACTTTATGTTGATGACATCCTGCTGGCGGCTCCCACCCAGCAAGATTGCAAAGAAGATACCATAGCGCTATTACGATTCTTAGCCGCTGAAGGACATAAGGTACACAAAAATAAACTGCAGCTTTGGAAAAAACAAGTCAAATATCTAGGATATGTAATATCCAAGGAGGGTAGAACATTAGATGAGGACAGAAAAGTAGCAATTTTGCAAGCACCAAAACCCACTACCAAGAAGGAAATGATGTCCTTCCTGGGTACAGCTAATTTTTGCCGGAGCTGGATTCCAAACTATGCCTTGGAATCTGCACCTCTGACTGACCTGATACATAAAACACCTATGGCAGCACAGGATTTGTTACAATGGACACCAGAGGCAGTTCTGCAAACTGAAACAGTTAATAGCGTCCTCATTAGTTCTAGGATTACCAAACTACCATAAATGTTTTTTCCAAACTGTAGATTGTAAGCAAGGTTATATGACATCAGTTTTAACACAACAGCATGGGGACAAGCAATGCTCCATTGCTTATTATTCATCACAACTAGACCCAGTGGCACGGTCTTTACCTTACTGTGTACAAGCGGTAGTTGCACTGCAATGGCAGTACAGGCTTCGGCCTCAGTAGTTTTATTCCACCCTCTCACTTTGAGAGTGCCTCATGCAGTTGCGATAATTTTACTGCAAGAGAAGGTAGCATATCTTTCCCCTGCTAGGCATCTTTTCTGTATGACTATATTGTTGAGCCAACCTCACATGACAATTGAACGATGCATGACTTTGAACCGTTCTACCTTGCTCCCAACCCCTGCAGATGGCACACAACACCGCTGCCTGCAGGTGATTGAGCAAAAGACACTACCTAGAAAAGATCTCACAGATGTCCCCTTGGATGATGCTGAGGTGACATACTACGTAGATGGTTCATGCAAAAAGGGTCCTGCAGGACAGAACCTAGTAGAATATGCTGTAGTTTCTGATACTGAGATTATAGAAGCAAAACCTTTACCATACAACCTATCTGCACAGGCAGCAGAATTGATTGCCTTGACATGGGCATGTACCTTAGCAAAGGGTAAATGTGTAAACATTTTTACTGACAGCCAGTACGCTTTTTCTACTGTACATGTTTTTGCGCAACAGTGGAAAAACCGAGGAATGATAACATCTACTGGTAAACCTATCAATCATGCACAGTTTATTTTAGATCTTTTAGAATCTATTCAGTTACCTCAGAAAGTAGTTATTTGATAATGCAGAGCTCATACCAAGCAACAAGATAGGATTTCAAAATGTAATGCGAGAGCTGATACAGCTGCAAAACAGGCAGATTCAGAAGTATTTCGTTTAAATGAGGAACTACAACCCTCTGAGATTTTAGACTTAGAAATGTTAAAGACAATGCAGACACTCACTACGCAAGCTGAAAAACAAAGATGGGTAAAATGAGGAGCATTTCTCGAAAAGGGGCTGTACATCTCTAAAGAAGGGAAACTAATGCTACCATCTAATTTGTTTAGATATGCAGCTTTGTTGAGCCATGGGCAATGCCATGTCTCAACAGGGGGGAATGGTACAGCTGGTGAACCGAGTGTTCACAACATATGGATTTACAAACTATTCTAAAACATTTTGTTTGATCTGCCAAATTTGTAACAAACATCATGCACAAGGGGCGTTAAAGCCCAAGCAAGGAAGTTTCCCTACACCACCATATCCGTTTCATACTATCTGTGTGGATTTCATAGAATTGAACAAATGTGAAAATAAGAAGTATTGTCTTGTC
Organism: Protopterus annectens; assembly: GCF_019279795.1. Classification (NCBI taxonomy): domain Eukaryota; kingdom Metazoa; phylum Chordata; order Ceratodontiformes; family Protopteridae; genus Protopterus; species Protopterus annectens. The sequence continues at coordinate 1,468,859,152 of NC_056741.1, read as the reverse complement.
ATTGTATATATGTTTTCCAGATGGGTGGAAGCCTTTCCAACCAAAAATCCAGACGCAGCTACGGTAGCAAAAGTCCTTGTTAAAGAAATCATCCCTAGATTCGGCATTCCGGAAAGGATCTACAGTGACAACGGTACACGCTTTGTAAACCAAACCATACAACAGTTAAGTAAGCATTTTGGTATTTCTTTAAAAAATCATTGTGCATACCATCCACAATCTGCAGGGCTAGTTGAGAGGCATAATGGAATTTTAAAGAATAAGTTAAGAAAATTAATAGCAGAAACAGAAAAGAATTGGGTGTACTGTCTGCCCCTGGCACTGTTGAGCATGAGAACTGTTCCGACTGCAAAAGGATTGACTCCTTATGAAAAACTATTTGGAAGGGCTTATTATATACCCCAATGGAAACCTCTCATGCCCGCAGACCAGGAAGCTGACTGTACACTAGCTGAATACATGAGAAATTTGTTGAATTCCAAACATCTGTTGCAGTCAAATTCTGTTTCAGATAAAGAACAAACTGAAACATCGGAAGTGGCAGTGATCCCAGGGAATTGGATCTAGGTGAAAACTATTAAAAAGAGGAATTGGGCGTCACCAAGGTGGGAAGGTCCATACCAGGTGCTTCTTTCGACACCCACTGCAGTCAAAATCGCAGAGCGAGCCTCGTGGATCCACCTGACACTGCAAACTAGTTAAGAACTTTGAACTGGACAAAAATCTTACCTCTCCATCGGGGACCTCAGCACAAAGTCTGGCTACAAAGGGGGGTCAGATCAATAGGATTGATCTGTCTCAACCCCAGTGAAGAAACCATCAGTGCTGAAGGTCCTATTAGGGCAGAGAGTAAGACCACATGTTAAAAGCAAAAATGATAGAATCTAGAGAAATCCAAATAAAACTACTCGGAAGAGTAGGAGAAAATAGGAATGCAGCATTTCCTCAGAAGTATTGCATAATCATCATGTTAACTGTACTAGTGACAATCATCTTTTTGTTGTGGCCATTCCCTTTCCCAGCCACACAAACTGAATTGAATAAACGTGAAGAATTGCACATATACTGGCACCCAAATTTCAATACTTACCAGGCAATCAAATATGTGTATGCTGAGACTTTCAATGTTTCGAATTGCTGGATTTGCACAGCTTTGCCAACAGCATACGGGGGGTTATTGTTAACTTCAGTCCCCCTAGGAGTCAACGAGACCTGGGAAAACTTGGTACATGATACATCAACTATTACAGCATAAGATAAAATAGCATTGCGCTTGTCTGTTCAACAAAAGGGAACTGTGTGTTTTTACAAAAATGATACAGTTCAGGTGGACTGGAGCAATTGCAATGTGACTATTCCTTATAGATGCTATACTAAAGCTAATAACACAGGTTTTTATTGTAATACAAACTATGATTAATTTTTTAAATTGATGCACAAAAGAATTGAGGAAGTAAGACATGATTCTGTTCTCTATAAACAACTGTCTATAACTAACAGAAAAATGTTTCACGCAGGACAAGTGTATATTCATAGTTAAGTTACTACTAAAGTAGAAGACTGTTATTTTGTATGTGGTAGAAAAGCATACAAGTGGTTACCTGAGAATTGGTCTGGCAATTGTTTTTTGGGCTACCTGGTTCCGGCCACACGACACACAGCAGTTTTACCTCGAGGAAAAATTCAAAATGTTCGAGAAGCCGTCAAGAAGCCTGTCAATCCAGTAGGACAAATCGATGCACCCTGGAAAAATCATCATGCTGTGGGCGATAGACTGACACACATGGACTTGAGTGATTCTGTTATATCGTGGGCAGGCATATTACCAGCATATGGAGAAGTGAAATCGATCTGGGAGCTGAGAAAACTGTCTAAACTTCTTGAAGTAATGAGCAATGCAACCTTTTCTGCTCTAGAATTGGTGACTGATGAACTGAATGCCATGAAAACTGTAGTGCTTCAAAACTGCATGGTTCTCGTCTTCAGCCTAGTGGCGAGAGGAGGTACTTGCGCTTTAATCCAGGAGGAGTGCTGTTTGTACATTCCTGACCATAAACACGAGATAGACAATCACCTTGAGGTAATTCAGCAAGTGTCGGCCATGACCAAACCAGGACCAAATCCATTGACGGACTTTTTCCAGAAATTGTTGGGGGTGGGGCAGTATCCTAATGAACATTCTGATTGCCAACTGTATAGGAATGATCATACTGGGGGTATGTGGTTGCTGTTGCATCCCCTGCATGAAAAGACTGATTAAAGACTTTATAGACATGTCAGTTTCAGAAACTTTATATCAAGGTGCTGAATTTGAAGAACTGTTAAAAAATTGAAAATGCTTTCATAAGTTTAAACAGAATGACTCGCTTAACTGCAAATCCTGAGTAGGAAGAGGTTAGGGGAAGAAAAAATGTTTATGCTTATTTTGAAAGTAGAATAAAGTATTAAAAGGGGGGAAATGTTAGAAAAATATGTATTAGTACTATGCTTAGTGCATTCGAGGTTTAAAAAGCTTAGCACATTTATTCTATTTCACACTGCATAAATCTGTATGAACTGCAGAAGCATTCCAATCTTGTAATGTCATGAAATATGTGTAGTTATGATCTTTGCTTATGCTTTGGAAATTTACAGGGAAGCATACAATTTATGCTAGTGTCAGGAAAATAATAATAGATGTATCACTTCTACTAATGTCATGAGATTTAAACAAAGAGTTATTGATTTTCCGCTTATGCTATGAGAAAATACACAGCTGCAGAAGCTATTGATAATGAAGACAAAGACTGTTTGAAAATATGAACTGCAATCAGCATGAACTTGTACCTAAGCTAGAAAAGTACCTTGAAATGTAACATATGTATTAGAGCTGCACAATAGAAGCTTGTAGTGGGCTAAAGCCCCCAAGGTCAGGTTGGTTTTCTCAAATGTTTTTCATAAATCCAGTCATGTCAGCAGGAAATCCAAGTAACATTTTTCTATGTAGCACATAGTGAGTTTTAAATCTGAACATGTCAGCAGGAAATCTGAGTAACATTTGCTGTAGAACAATATAGAAAGCTGTGTTTAACTACGTCAACCATAGAAAGTAATATTTTATAGAACAGTATAAGAGAAGCATACTGCCTATTAGTAATTAGGCAAAATCCTGTATTTGCATGTTTTTGTCTCCTTGCTGCAAGTAATAAAAGGTGCCATACCTGAACCTTACGTGAATTGGTCTTTGAAGATTTTTCCTTTGACAATACAGTATATGGAACTCTAGCATTACAGGATATAAACTGTTCTGCATCAGAATTTCAGACAACTACACTCAGAGTATCAGCATTAAATTTGTATCAGTTAGTATTATGTATACTGCATAATTTTACTGTTTCCTGCACTACTAAGGCCATATTATCTCAGTGAAAATTGAAGATGATTTTCTAGATACATGGAAAAGCACATTGCTGGTAAACTTAAATACAAAAATTGCAGACTACATTCAGGCACTGCATTTCTTCTTTGCTAGTTTTCATATGGGCATGAACCAATATAGAGTTGCATACACTTCTATCATGATATGATTATATAATAGTAGGACTCCATAAAATGAAAGTAGGATGCATAACAGAATCCTCCTATACCTGAAGTCTCATAACCTCAGAGGAAAATACATATTTGTTTTTGTGAAAAAAAAAGTACTTCTGTCACCTCTGATGCTGGAAGTCCCAGTTTGAATACATATAAGAAGCAAAGAGTCTGCAGTGGTACATTTCTTCCTTTGGAGTGCAGGGGTGTAGCCAGGCATACTCTTTGTACTCTACTGAGTACATTTTATTCTGAACCTCACATCAAATATTATATGTATGAGTGTCTAAATGAATGCCTTTAACAAAATGTATTATATTGCTAATTTAAAAACAATATATTTAATAGTTTTAGAGGGAACAGCTTTAAATGTTACTTACATTTATTAAGTGCTGGGGGGCAACATTTTGAGAGATGCATCTATTTTTAAGTGATAGTTTTTCAGGGGGGTAGCACAAAGCACTTGAGAGTGAAACATGGAATACTTGGAGTATTAAATTATGAATATTGACTGGAATTTTCTTTGTTCTATTCTGTTTTTGCTAATCTGCACTTTCTATTATGTTTGTTCTGTCAATCTGCATACAGGGAGGAGTTTTGATTAGCACATACACACAAGCACAGCCAGACAGGCAGCCACTCATACATGCTCACCCATATCAATTTACATATACAGATGTTATAAATGTAAATATTATATTCACATATAATATGTAAGGCAAGTATTTTCATTCTACAACATTTCCGCTGGTCTTAACAATTTTGGGAGCAGGTACACTATATGCACTTTTGTAAAAATGTAATTCAGATATAAAATTCAAAAAATGCAAAATGCAAAATACACACACACACACACACACACACACACACACATGCACACACACACACACACACACACACACACACACACACACGCATGCGCGCGCAGACACACACAGACACACACACACACATGAAGCAAATTAGAGCTGGAATTAAAGAAAAGCTCTTTTATAAAGAATCACAATAAACATGTATTCCATGGGATTTTAAATACAGCTGGAGAATAAGTGTGAAGCATTAAAGTCTGAAAGGCTGAGGGGGCTGGGGGTCATGACTAAAAGAAAGTTAAATGACCTGAGAATAGCACTGTGGATGAATGATAGCTTATGGTTAAGTGCATGGATGGCTTATTTTTAAGAGATTAAACACGTGATTTGAAAAAAAAACATTTTGCCATTATGAGGAAAGCAAAACAGATTTATTAACAAAAGAACTTTCCAAAATGTCCATGTGTTATAACATATTCTGAAATGTTTAACAAAACAACAAAAAACAGCACTTTAACAGGGCTGATATATAGATTTTAGAGTGTACTTTTTCTGTAGATTTGTCTTGCCTCATTTAAGGAACATAATTCAAATGCATGAATAAAAGGTCTAGCATGTTTAAAAAAAAACAATATTTTTGGCAAGCATGAAATAGATTAATTGTTAGGCAAGAGACAGCACTGTACACCATAAGCAAATTATAGGAAACTGTGTTCCAGTATATACACATTGCTAGTTTAGCATTCAATATGCTATAGAAAGCACAAGATCTGTATATGAGGTAGAAAATATATGTGAACTTCAACAGGAAAGATTTAACAGAAAACAGAAACTTTAAATCAGTTTTATAAAGGTATATTATTCTGTTCTTTCTGTCAGCATAATAATTTCACTTTTTGATGTGTAACAGATTGATTTGCATCGACCAGCATACAAAACCACATTAGATTATTTTTTCTTCTATATGATTTTTGCCTCAGGTCTGTTATCACCCCTCTCCGCAGTTATATATGGCCCATTCATTCTACTTGGAATTTCATCCAATGTCAATGATAGTTCTAAAACTTAGGGGTCTATAAAAAGATTTTAAAAGTCTAGGAAATCAAAATTGGAATTGATGAAATCATTGTTTGCAAATTACATGAGACCCAAACTAGAGTATGGAGTAAAAATATGGAAGCTTTATTACAAAACTGGCATAAGTAGATTGGAAAGAGTACAGCAGATAATTTTATTTATTTATTTATTTATTTAGTTAATATTTGTTGACTGGGAAAGTCCGACTAGGACAGAGCCTATTTTCAGTTGAGGCCAGTGTAAAATTGCTCCAGTGGAATGTGGGAGGAAACCAGAGCACCCAGAGGAAACCCACGTAAATGCAGAGAGGACATGCAGACTCCACACAGAAGGCACCCCAGCCGAGAACTGAACCAGAGAACCTCTTGCTGTGAGGTGACAACATTAACCACTGCACCACTCCGCCATCCTTAAATATATGGCAAGGGCATCAATGGATGTGAAAGTTTAAGTTATTATGACAGATTAAAATATCTGAACTTGTACAGTGTCTCATCTAGATATATAACAGGAGAACTTATTCAGGTATATGGGACATTTTGAGACAACTACCTCTGTGAATGTTTGGGGTGATCAAAGAGTAGTGCAGAATCCTCAAACAGCTTAAGCATAGCCAGCATTAGGCACCCACCAAACCTGCAGCTGAGTGGAGCCCCAGATTGTCTCCCACATACAAGGACCGCCATGCAGCAGCCACAGGTTTTTCCAGCTCCTTCATTTGTTTTGGCACCTTGTGGACATCTGCACTGCTGTCTGATGTCACATGACTGCAAATTTTTTTTTTTTTTTTTTTTTTTTTTTTTTAGCAAGAACCTGAGGTATTTCTTGGTGAACCTATGCGTGTTTGGAGGAAGGGATACATGTAACCTGCACATGGTATGATAACAGTGCAACACTGTTGATTATAACATTCTTACTGGCAATGAAGTGGTCTGTTCAAAGGCATAAGAAAGCTGGTGACAGGTCTGCAAAGGCCATTACTATGAAGAAAAAGTATGGAGCAGTGTTGGCTTAAAACCATGGGATAGTTTATTAATGGGCAAAGAAAAAAAACATGGGATTGTTAATTAAAAGACAAACAAGTAAAAAAAAAGCCATGGGCTTGCTCATTAACCGACAAAGAAAAAAAAGTCATGCAATTGTTCATTAATGGGCAAAGAAGAAGAGAAAAAATGCACCTTCCATGTAGGACAGGTGAGTGTAAACCTTGCACCTCTTGTTTATAGCCAAATCAGAAATGATGTAATCTTGGAAAATAAACAATCTCCTTGGCAGAGCAACTCGGGTTGTGTGTTTTTTGTACAACAGGTCTTCCAGATCTCTGTCTTTAGAAACTCTGTCTACTACTCAGTTGATGCAGCCCACGTACAGTGGATTCAGCCCACTTAGTAGACTTGTGTAACTACATTACAATGCACTGCCACATGATAGCCTCTGTATGTACAGTATAGTCGCCTAAGAATTACTTTAACTCCTTGCATATATCATGTGAGTCAGCTAGCACTATACTTGTGAGTTACATGGAGGCATTCCACTTGCTTTTTTCCTGAGAGCCCTACACATTACATCTTTGACTAGCATATCAATACCATCCTTGGAGCATAGCTATGTGGTGCCCTTGGACTCTGGACCTCTACCAGTAAATAACTTAACTTTAGGATTTCTGTACTCTTCATCAGATATGACACTGACTTTTTCACTGTTTGAGGATTGTGCCAATCACATGCACCATTTTTATACAAGACTGGTAATAACTCATCTATACCAGCTCCATTAAAATGTGAAAGCACCAAAGGTGCAAAAGTAAAAACAGGTATAACTATGCCAACTAATGACACTGAATCAGGTTTTGATAGAAGCCTTACATCACACTGTGCAAATTCCCCAGTATGTGCATATATATTTTTTTACAAACTGGTTGACATTATAGAAATGCAAAAGGTAAACTGAATAGGCATGTGGGTCAAGCACATTGAATAAAAGCTTTGATAAGCTGTTATGCTTTAATATGAATTCCCTGTCATCAATGAGATTTGTTGGATAAGTGGATAAAATGTTACTTTAAATGCTGGCAGTTCTATGTTTAAGTCTTGCTTAAGGACTTGTCCATTTGTTTTACTATGTGTCTAAAAAGTACATGCTGATCATTGTTGCACTATGGTGCAAACCGTGTAACATCTGGGGGATTTTTTTATGTCAAAATCTTACTACTTTAAAATGTTTTTTGGCACCTTTGACCCAATCAAGATACTCAATAGACCATTTACGTTATGGTGACTTCCCTAAAATGTGAAATCTTATAGTTATTTTGCCTAGGAGAGTATGGAGACATAGCCTAACCGTAGGGCTAGTACAACAGTGATATTTTTTTTCTGGGTTAGGGAATAACCTAAAAAAATGTAGTCATAACTTTTGCCAGTGGGTTGTTATAGGTTTGTACATGTGTATGCTAGGCTAACAACCACTGGGCCTTTTTAAGCCTACCCATGCATCCCAAAATAGGTGCCAAACCAGGAAGTAATTCTATTTCCCAACCAACTGTCCAGTTTACACTTGAACTGGATTAGGGAAGAACTCCGCTTCACATGGATGGTGAGCCTGTTCTAGAGAAGGGGTAGTTTCCTGGATACATACCTATCTTTAGTCTCCAGCAGTCCTATTTGTATCACAGGCAATGTTTAAGAATTTATAATGGAAAATTCAGGTGCTGTTTGTTTTGTGGGTATGCAGTAGATACATCAGATTGGGGTTGGATGCCTTTCGTTTAAACAAAAAATACATCTTTATTGAATTATCAATTATTACATAGGCAATTATACATTTATATAAATGAAAACAAACCATATTGACATATTTTCAGTTGCAGACATTATACATCACATATAATCTTCTATACCATCACTGTCAATTGAACATTGCATAGCTCATTCAGTTCCTGCCTTCCCTTACACCTCATTCCTCCTCCAAAACATTATTCTGCATGTATTGTTCCCACAATTCCCATTTTTCTATGTAATTTGCTCCTACTCTTTAGTCAAGATCCAACTTATATCTCTGTATTCACTATTTTTAATACAGTTGGTTTAGACTTTGATTTCCCTTTCCGAGTTATTGCCCCTTTCCGAGTAATTGCTTTTTGGCCATCAGAATTTAACTCAAGCAATGCCTTACAGAATTTGAATTGCCTAGACATAGTATCACAGCTCAAAAAAAACCACTTTCATTAGATATACCAATTTGCTTGCCCAGTATTTCTGACATAGTAGTCTGCAGGGAATTTTTTCCAATCTCTCATATATCCTCATAATCAACCTCATTATTGTTTCAAGGAATGCAAATGCTTCCTTTGCTGTACTCATAAAATCCTAGCTTACTCGACTGAATCCTTTTTCTTCAATAACAGTGTTTTTTTCTTCCATTCTGTTTCCCTCTGGGTCATCATTGTTCAGTCAATGTTGTCAAATATTTGTTTCCCCTCCACAAAACCACATTGATCCATATCTATCAATTTTGACATTACCTCTGACATTCTTATAACTGTTATAGACATACATACTTTATAAACATGGCTTATATGAAGCTGGATCTGATGTGTACCATCTTTAAGCATTGCAGCCACCACAGCTTTCTTCCCGAATGTTGGTGCTTCTCTTTGTTTTAAAACATTGTCAATCAAAACCTTCTAGATCTTTATTACTTCCTTCCCTCCTACTGTCCAAACTTCCACGTGAATACTATATATTCCTGGACACTTTCCTGTAGATCGGTTATGCATCAGCATTTTATCTCCTCTCCTCCTATCCTAACTGTTAATAATTTAGCTATTTAGTGCTAACTTTGGTATATTTAATTCTTCCATAAATATTTCCAATTGTATTTTTCTTGATATGCGCATTTCTTTGATTTATACATATTTTTATAACATTTCCAAAAATATTTCTAATACTGCTACAAGATCTCAGGTCATTTTCCTTGTTATAGGCTCCCTAAGCTTGGCATTAACCATTTCTACTTTCTGTTGCCTGAGCCATTGTGCTAAAACCTTTTGTGCTCTGGTGTTATTATCAAAAACAGCTGCTTAACAGCAATCTTTCTAAATTCATCCATATTACAGGTAGTCCTTTATTTTCTCTTTAGCACTCTGCAGTTGCCCCCTCTTGTTCTTTGAGATTCCTCCTGTTCTGCAATATTTTTAACCTTTGTAAATCTTTGTAAATAATTCTTGCAACTACTTAACCATTTCTTTGTTTCTTTTATTTCTACCCTAATTTTTAAACTCCACTTTCATTTTATTCCACTCCCTAGCTACATTTTCTGAATAAATTTCTATCTTCACTAATAACTCCCTAATAATTTCCGCTACCCATTCCTTAAATTCCTTTCTTTTTAACACAGAGGTGGGGAGGCCCCAGTGTATCGTTTTTTTTTTTTTTACTTCATTAGCCTGCATTTTTATTTTAGTTAATACTGGTGCATGATCCAAAATAGTTATTGTAAGCATATTAAAAATTTCAATTAAATTAACATGTTCCTGTGAAATATAGTTTCTGTCTAGCCTTGCCCAGTTCTTGTACCTTTGGGAATAATATGTAAATTCTATCAAGCTTCTATTACTGAATTCACATCTTCCATACCAAATATTTTCACAAATGTCTTCAAAAATATACCCTATTTTGTTATATTTTACTTTCTAGGCCACCAGATATGTTCTCACTGTTGCAAATCAAATTTTAGTCCATGTCTGTAAGTAATATTCCATGCTGAAAGTTTATTTCTACCAGAATTTTCTTAAGCTCCATTGTAGCATAGCCAGCTTTATGCACCAGCGAACCCTGCAGTCTGTGGGGGCCCCCTGTTCTGCTGGGGCCCAAACCACAGTAAGTCATCTTACCCTGATATTTTGTAACATGTCTGTCAGACCAACAAAAGGTAGGACAATAATCGTGTATACTTAATAAACCAGGTGGGTAATAACTCTTACTTATATCTCCCTTAAAATTCAAAGATATTTTTGGTTATAGTAACAGTGTTTTATCAGGTAACAGGCATCATAATTCTACTAAATATTTTAACACCAACAGTGCTCCTAACTTAGTTAAACCCTGATGTTGGACATTTTCTCCACTAAAACTAACTACATAGCCAACTTTAGACCCCTGCAATACTCGTGGCTACAGGGGTGCCCCCTTAATCATCCTTGACAGTGTGTGGGCCCCACAAAAGCTGCTGCTGCTGGTTTGAGAAAAATGAGGAATAAAGTTTATTAATTTCCTAATTATGCTTTTTAACATGAATGGGGTTGTGATATGACCCTGTTAGGATAAAGCTGATAACGAGCATGAGCAATCAACAGCCCAGGGTGACTTATCTCAGTGCAAACTTTGGATTTAATGAAGAGCTGATGCTTCCAATCATCAAGGATGGTCTTTTGTTTCAGAGAGTTTTACAAATACTGGCAGAACACCAGACATTATAACTCTCAAATTCTTTGCTTATGAATTCAGTGCAGTGCCAAAAATAATAGCAGAAAAAGGTGCAGAATCAGGAACACATTTTGAATATTATTCTAAATCACTTAAAATTTTAATAGAATAACACCTTTTGCATCAGCATGTATTTTTGGACAATAAGTATAAAACTCCAATGTCTGGATTTATTTACTGTTTGCAATCCAGAATGATTTACCAGCAAATCAAACTTTTTATGAATGATAAAGCAAAAGTATGAGCGATATCAGGGAAGGACTGTAAAATCAGGGACAGTGACAGGTATGCATTACTCCTCAATGAGGTAAATAAAAGTGACTTACCCTGCTGCTGTCTGACAACTGCTAAGCAGCATTTACTGATCTAGTGTGGCAGTTCAAGTGTTGGACAGTATATTGTTATTTCCTGAAGTAAGTACAAACGTTGTACTGCTATGCTGCTATGACTTATGCCTCTATATGTGAGAGTGTGTGTGTGTGTGTGTGTGTGTGTGTGTGTGTGTGTGTGTGTGTGTGTGTGTGTGTGTGTGTGTGTGTGTGTGTGTATGTGTGTGTAAACTATCGATGATTTTATCTGTGTACACACCCAATAATGCCAGGGACACATAAATTATTCTTCCGGGTATCAGTAAAAAATGTATCTAACAAGTAATTATATTTCAGAAATAAGGCATAAAATATATCACAGAACATTCAGACACTTAGACCTTCTGTGTGTCTGGTGGCCCTCACTCCCCAGTCTGTATAAATGGATACAGGGGACTCCCTTTATCATCCTTGACTCTGTGGGGCCCTCCACAAAAGCTGTTGCTGACTGGGGAAAATGAGGATAGAAAAAATACATCAGTTTTCTGATTACATTCATTAACTTGAACAGCGCTGTGACTGGACCATTCAGCCGCACCCATTCTAAAACCTGCCCTGCTCAGATGTGTGTGTACAGAAAACTGTTGTAGGTTATGGGGGGGCTTTGTAGTTCTTACTTCTTTAATCTGCATCACAGTCAAACCTTAGAGGTTTGCACAGGAGGTCATTATAGCTTGTGTTTGAGCTGAGAACAGTGTGGTCATTGTTTCTTTTACTTTCCTGAATGACCTCAGAGGTACAAAGGAGCAACAATTAGAATGTATTACTGCAGCCATTATTTTTTCACTTTACTCACAGTCGCACATCAGGCACATATACAGGTGTCTGCTTTGGAGGGTTAGGGGTGAGGAGTGAGGAGTCATGCTATGTATGTGTATATCAGCAGCATATCTTTCAACTGTACAGATTTTTGCAGAATATTCAGATTTTTGGCTCATATTTTTGGTCTGTTTTTCATACAATTGTGGTTTTCTGGCAAATTAGTGGCAAATCATTAAATACTGAAGTTAGAAAATAATGGCAGACATTTGTGATTCAGACTCAATACCCTTCAGAAAAATTATACTAATGCAAAACCTGTTATTCTATCAATTTTCCAAGTTTGTAAGAGCAATATTTAAAAATGGTACTCATTTTGGGGCATTGTACCATTTTTATTAATGGCTTTGTCCAGATTTATTGCTCTATGAGGTTGAGAGTTATGATCAGCAGTCACTTGAAATATATGACTAAGGCAATTTGAACCTTTGCTTTCATCCCAGTCTAACGCCAGAGGGATGCACAGGCAGTTGACTCTCTTTTGTAGGGCATTAGGGAGGCAGGCAGTATTCTCAGATAAGACCTATATATTCTCACTACTGGCTTGTTAGTTTATTGTTAGCTATTATTTTGCCAGCTTTGAACATTAAGCCTCGGGTACAACTTATGACTTCCTTGAAACAAAAAAAAAAAATGAAGACTGAAGTTCTTTTCTTTTTTATGACTTTTGTTTATGC
>NC_056741.1:1468821349-1468841349 GCF_019279795.1 Protopterus annectens | reverse complement strand
GGAAGGTGAATCAAAGAACTCACTCATGTATGCGTGGCCCTATAAATGTGTGCGAGGAAACTATGGTTTGAAAACAGCACAAAGTTAAATTTAATCTCCACTGGCCAGATGCACATTCTTTGAATGTGGTTTTCAGGTTGTGTCAATGAATGTGAGACGTTTACTGTTAATTCTAAGTCTGTTTTCATTGTGAGACTGTATTGTTTAGCAAATGGCTATGTGTTTATGCTATTTTATTTCAATATCTGTAATCATAGTACAAGTAAATAAGACAAAAGTGTGCACACTGGCAGGTTTGAACAGTGTCTATGGTAGCTGGAGAGAAATAGTCAAGTAATGGAACACTGGAATGGCTGGGGAGGGGGCTGCTGCTGTGGGCGTAGGGGCTTGCTGCAGGAGGGGTAATATGCATAGTTTTGCATCATGTTTTGGTTCTGTTTCTTGTAAAAAATTGATGATGTTATGTTAAACTGTTGGGCGTAGTAATAGACAGATATTTGAGTTTCAGAGTTCACAACCATCAGAAAATGTTTTGTAATGCAAAACTTATTATTCAGTATGGAACTTTGTTACATAAGATAAGAAGACAGTTCAAATATCTCTGATTTTAAAACTTTGCCAGCACTACCTTTTGGGCTTTGTCCTATGGTTTTCAACTGTCCAAGATTTTGTCTCATATTTTGGCATGTTCATAAAATGTGACATTTTCTGGCAAAGAGTTCAGGAGTAAACTAGTGAATAAACGATGACAGAAAGAGTATCAGAGTTCTTATCATTCAGAAAACATGCAAATGCAAAACCTGTTGTCCTATCAACTGTAGTACATAAGATCCCACTGCACATTTGTTCTCTATGTTTTGCAATGTCCCATATCTCTCCACAGACACTGAACTTGCAAAATGTCACTGTGCATTATATTTATGGCATGTTTTTCTTACACTTTGTAGTTTTTCTATTAAATTTGTTGTGGATTGCAGTCACTAAATAAAGGCATATTTGAATTTCCGATGTCATATACTTCACAAAGGCTGTTATTCTTCCAACTTTGTAAATATATAAAATCAGTATTAAAAACTTATCCCCGTGTTAGCATTTTAATCCATAATTTAAGATAGCTGGCTTTTTTCTCTTGCTAACTCAGGTCTTTTAGGCCAGTGACCTTTTTTATCAAGAACCTTTAAGGTCTGATTAGTGCAAAATATAGGAGGGTAAAGACTTTCTGGAATCTAAAGAAAATATCTTGTGTAGTCAGCTGTACCAGATTTCATAACCACTGTTGCAACATGGTCATCAAGGATTTATAAGCGCCTACTAAGTTAACAATCTTTTAGGATCTTAATAAGCTTAGCTATGCATTCCAATTATAATTACCGGATAGGAATATTCAAAGATGGCAACAAGTGTATGTTGGGGTAATTGTATATTTCTCATATCCATGAGAACCAGTGGTGCTAAACTGGATGTGAATTTTCAGATACCCATTCATACATCCAAATTACATCTGAATAGTTAAAAGATGTACTCTGCTTTACATGGTGTGAAAAACTGTTCTTTAGGAATGGTATTTCCTGTGATAAATGCCTATCCCTACAGGTTTACTCCTAATTTCATGATTTTGTTTACAATCTTGAACAGACAATAGTGCTGAATAATTTGAGCAGGTGGAGAGAGGCAGTGCGTACCATTTTGCCCTAATCCATAGCTTTCATCACTTTCTCAAAAACAAACAAACAAAAAACCCACCAGGTTGATTATGCATGCTTTGTCTTTGATGAAACCAAGTCATGCTGCATCTAATGTATGAAAGTTCACTATGTTTTTATTTAAAATATCCATGATAATTCTTTCCATGGCTTTACATACAAGACTAGTCAGACTTATGGGTCTGTAGTTATCCAGATCAGTACTTGTGCTGAAGATTAACTGCTGCAGTCCTCCATTCACTAGCCATGAAGCCAGTTATCAGGCTAATGTAGAACAGAGATTTTAGAAGGCTTGATAGCTCATATTTCATGCTACTCAAAAGGCATCCCAGGACATCATCAGGGCCCATTGATGCAGTATTCTTTGCCTTGGAGAGTGCGTTGAAGACTTGTCTACCAGTGATATCCAGGACAGTTATAGTAGAGGGTATGTCTTGAAAGGTATTGGGGGGAAAGGAGGAGTAAATTTGGGATGAAATGTATCATCCAGTAGGTTTGCTATAACTCCTAATTCCTTCTAGGTGGTTCCATGTACAATTAGTTCAGCACACTGCTGTAGTTTACCTTTGAGGTTGTAGACAAAGCTGATAAAGGCCTTGTGATTATCCTATGCCTGTCAGGCTATTTTTACCTCAAAGTTGGCTTTGCTGGACTTGATAAGTTTGTTGAGTTGCTTATTTAGTTTGAAGGGTTTATCACCTTGCTGGGTGTTGCACTTCCTAGTTTTGGCCATGATTTTCTTTCTTTTGTTATACAACTTGTTGATATTGAGATTCCACCAAGATGGCTTGTTTGCGTTAGCTCTCTGCTTATTCCTTGTGGGTACTGCTGCCTCAATGCAGCTATTTACATGATAGTATAGGGCTTCTGTGAGCAATTCCATATTGATAGTAGAGTTCATGTGGTTTATGGGGAATGGAAACTTTACCATGGTATAACACAATAGTAGGAGCTTTGCTTTGGAATAATTTGAGGATTTGAGGGTTAGATGGCATCCATTTGTGACAAGTGTTTGGACAGGTACATACCAAAAGAGGCATTATGCTCAATGATTGTCCTAATGAGTGGCACGCAGAGTGGAACAGTTGTGCCTTCATCTGGATGCTTTACCTTTAATTATACGCTGAACAACGAAAAAGGATTCACATACAATAGTTAATATGTGGTGATCAAGGGACAGTCCATTGCTGATATAGGTTCCCAGATGAGACTTGTTAGGCTTGTGTGCCTATAATTGCCTGGCCCCACTGAAGTCCCACTTTCAAACAAGGGAATGTCTGTTGCAGTCTTTCATTCATCCAGCACAAACCTAATTTGAAATTAGTATTGAATAGCCTTTGTAGGGGGTTTCACAAGTTGTGTTTGAGATTAACTAGTAGACAGCCTGGTGTGTTATCCATTCCCAATAGACATTATGGTTTTGGCCTTAGGTAGTGAGTTGAGAAATTGTTGAGAGATTTGAAAGGGTTATAGATGCAGATATTTGATCTCAGAATATTGGATGATGGGGGTGGGAGGGGGGGTTGATCTGAATTAGTTGGCCAAGGGATTGGCTGTGCCTTCTGGGCCAAGTATATGATATAATTTGCTACAAGTTCACTGTAGTGCCAGTCATTGCTTCTGAGATTTCTAACACAGTTAAAATACTTTGTGGTCATCTTTCACCTGGGTTTATATTTTTACCTCATATTTGGCTTTGACTGATTTAGTCACAATCCAGAGTTCCTTGTTTAGTTTAGAAAGAGTGTTTTTGTCTTTTTGGGAGTTAGATTTATTTTTGCATACAAGGAGTATTTTTCTTTTATTATGCTGCACATGGGGTGGGGGGGGGGGGTATTTTTGAATTTGGACTTGTATTTATTTCTGAAGGAGGCAGATGTGCCTAGCCAACTATTTACATATGCATAGAGTTTTGGCAGTTAACTATTCTGTACAGCGGAAGATTGAAACAACCTTAGTAGAGGAAGCATATCTCCAATTAATTCACTGTAACCAATATAGTGAGAAACCAGGACTATATGTGCACACAGGATCACTTACACTACCCTACAAGCAGACTGAGAAGAGTTTGGTAATTATTTCTTTAACATTTTTCAAAATCAAACCTATGAGTGTCTTCAATTGTTCTTTCAACATGTAATAGCATAGGGGTATACATTAGATGACTATGCTTTCATTTTATGGGCGGGGAGGTAGGCAAGCTGCATTTGCAGATGTGCCTTGTCTTTACAAGCAGCTCTTTTCTCAGTATACTGGGTAGCATTGTGTCAGCTTTGAACAATAAGCCTTTGGAAATTCTTCCTTTAAAAAAGTATAAGACTGCATTCCTTTTCTTTCCAATAATTTTGCTCAGACTATCACTGAATCATAAAACTGGAAAAGCTAAAAAAAAGGTACCTTAGGTCATGCACAGTTCCATTGGTTCTGAAGCCCAAGCCAGTTATCTTGCTTTAACCAATTTCCTTTTAGCAAAGGCTTGAGATTCACAGAATGTAAGTAAGGTAGGAAGGGTGTGACGTTCAACAAGTTTAATTTTTGCTTGACTGACTCCCATGGTACACTTTTTCATTTATTGTCAGTTGTAGTATGACTGAGCCCACCCAAAATGTATTTATTGTTGGGAATTTAAAGTTTACTATTCCAAAAGGCTTAGTGTGAGTGTAGGCTGTAGGAGTGAGCAGCCATTGCCAGGTGACTCATGCGAGTGGAAGGGAGGTAGTTGTGACTCACAGCTTGGGTGTTACCTGGGGGAGCACTGTATGTTGTGCCTACAGGAGCATGTGCTGGCTGGAGGCTTCCATTCAGCAATATTAATGTGGGTGTGGCTTGTTGGGCAGCAGTCTGGGAGCTGTGAGTAGAAATTTGAAAATCTGGCTACACCACTGTTAGTGCATGACAATCTTTCAACAGAAGTTGTCATGACTTTTGACACTCTATACTGAAAAAACTATCTCTGTGACTCTACTGCCATTAATGTAAGAGACTACTTTGTTTGTTTAGTGTAGCATTTTTCATTTTCAATTAGTGTGGAACCTGAATTTAAACATTCTTGTCTTTCCAGTCTCATATACAAGTATTCAGTCAGGTAAACTCCTTCCATGAATTTACAGGCGGTGTCTGTCTCATACATCATAAACTCTCCTTAGACCACCCTTTTCATTAAATGGAAAGGAAAGAGAGTGTAGCTTAACTGTTTTTATATCATATGAGGCAAATTTACCCATTAGGTTTTAGTACTGGAAGTCAACTGTCTTCATTGGTTCCCTATGACGATGTCGCAGATGCAGTTTGTCGAATGCATCTTCATCGAACCAAAAAGCACGAAAAGGCAAAATAGCAAAGTGGCTTTTAAGCAAATTCCTTCCCTGGGAAAGAATTCGCTTGGCACTGTAGTGCGATCTCGGAGTTGGCATATTTAAGTACGGTGTGTGTAAAGAGCACAGCCCCCCCACATTATGTCATGTTTTAAAGTTCTTTTTTTTTTTTTTAATTTCGGAACAGTGATTTTTTTCCCATGGAAAAAAATCGCTGTTCTGAGGTTTCGACACTGTAAGCTTTCACTTACATGGGGTCAGTTATCTGTCACTCGTTGTTGTGAGCGTGCAATATCATAATATAGACTCGTCTTCATTAAGGTATGTCATGTTTTCTTAATGTAAAGGATGGAAGCTATTTGTTCACCATCAATATTCTAAACTCTTCCTAACAATGCAGCCCAGAACATCATAGTTATAGAGGGAACATTTAAAAAAATGAAACAGATATATACATTTGTTTGTTTTTCTTTTTGCAGAAGACAAATTCCCCCCTTGCACACTGCCTGTGGGTGGCAGTGTCCTCATACTCACACTATATGTCCCCAAACCCACACTGCTCTATATAAACTAACTATGACATCACTTGGCCTTGAGATAAGGGAAAACATTACTCCCAAAGATCTATGAATTCAAAAGCAATAGCTGAAATATGTGACTAGTAATTTCAGAACCATGCTGGTATGATTATATGTGTCTTGACAATGCAGGAATTGATCATAATTCATACTTCCTTTGAGATATCTAGAATATCATGCATAGCATACATACTTCATTTTATGTTGTGTTGTTTCCTTCTTGATGTGGATGCTTAGTGACCCAGCTCAGGTGCAGCATTCATTGTTACCTACTGAAGGCACTCTGCTACCAGGTGCAATACCTATCCTACACAAGTGAAGTCAAGAACAGCATTCTCTTAGTGATAGAAACATAATGTGGTGTAAATAACACAGATGATTTCAACTGGGTATGTCAAAAATGTGAAAAAAAAACTTTGGAATTTGGTTTCTGGTGTCAGTCACAATAGATCTTACTACAGAGATACAGTATTACTAAGGATTCAAGTATATTTAGTATCCTGAAGCTTTGCAGATGACAGTAAATGACAACCGTATGTCAAAACCTGGGTTACTGACACACTTGATAAATAGTTTGGTGCTTATATCACTGGCTCAGAATCTAGGCCATCTCACAGCCTGTACAGCCTTATAATAAGCCTACAGTACTGTCTGGGCATTGTGCCGTGACTACATATTTTAAGGTCTGTCAGTCTAAAAGCTATGTCAGTTCTACAATGCAACATGCTCATTTTTACCCTGTTAGACAAATGACTGATAAAAGTCTTACACTACTTTGTGCTTCACTATTACTGGCATAAACAAACCTCCGATCATTTACTCTTACTTAGGCATAGTTTGGGAGTAATCATCTTCTGGAATGCTGCCCAAATACTGGCAAATTTTATTCTGACCACAGTCTGCTTCACCCACACTGAATTTTCAATGTACGATATTTATTAACTCATTATATCAGAGTGATGCCTCCAGTGCATCTGCAGTTAACTCCTACTGACGCCTCTAGGTGTCAAATATTGCTACTTCATATTTGCATCAATAATTACAAAACCATGCTATGTACAAGGTTTTAAAAGGTTTCATCTTAAAGCTTATACAATGGCAAACACAACTACATTAATATTTGACATATGTTTAGTGCAGGTAAATAGATATTAACTGTTGTTTTTATTATATTAATTTTTATATATATAATTTTCACATTTTTCTAAATATTTCAACAACCAAGTAACACAGAACTCCTTAGCCTCATATTAAAGCTCTCAGCTAGATGAATAAAATGCTGCTGACAGTATGTGTGTAACTTGAGTTGTTGCTAAGATATTGTAAGTTGTTTACAGAATATTTAAAATGTAATAGTTACTCCCCGGGATTCAAGAAGCTCGGTGCAAGGATGGTTTTAGCCTTTGGCTGAGCATCCTCACTACAGATGGTGCAGCAGTGCCATATGAATATGTATGAGGGTGTGTCGCCGCAATCTTGACGTGCACAGGAAACATGTGCAAGTGCAGGGGGCATGTACATGTGCTCAACGGAGATGTAAACATACCCTGACACTTGCAAAACCTACTATGCCTACTAGTAGAGCCCGCCCTAATAGTAAGTCAATAATTCAGTGTCCGTGGATACCGAAATATATGCTAAGCATACAAGAGTGTCCACAAACAGTGAAATAAACTCGAAGTAGTAAACACACACGCACGTACTGGAATGTTGAGCCCTGTCCCTAGAACTTTCACAATTCGATTCCCTGACCCTGTGTCCCTATTATACATTCAAATGCTGCAATATCGAAGGTGTAAGCAAAGCGCAGCATGTCTGTGTGTCGCTGCCCTCCCTCGAGCATAGCTTACACATCATATTCATTCAAATAGAGAAAGACATGCAGAACCAACGTAAGTGTCAATAGTGTAGTGTTTAGAGCATCCGCTTAACAAACAGGCATTCATGGTTCAAGCCCAACAGTAGCACATATAATTTTCCATGTGGAATGAATGTCGTTTTGCAGTAAAACTGACATAAGAGTATCGCATGAGATATTTAACTTAAATATCATTCAAGCAAAGTGGCACTGTCATAATGAATAACGTACTAGTAAGCAGATTTAAGCACAAATAAGCAGCAGTAAACACATATAGGTACCAGTAAGCAAGTCTGAGTTCACATGCGTGGGTTTAAGCAGTGCCCAGAATAGGAAATGTATATAAGTATATGCAGATATATAATATATATACGTATATATATATATATATATATATATATATCTATATATATATATATATATATATACATATATATATATATATGAAGAAAGAATGATGTAAAATTAAAGCATACAAAAGGAATGAGAAGGGAATCAACAGCAACTCCAGTATTATATAGCGCTGTCAGCGTATGTCATATCAAGCTGGGCAGGGGTGAGCAAAGCACTGCTACTCACACCACAGGCAGGATATTACCAGTGGGAGTAACATTGTTGATTTGCTAAGTCTCCTTTACACACAGGGGGTAGTCCTTGGTGGGGCTACCCAAAAATTAGGAAGACCATTTGGCCTTCTGACCATTATACAAGCAAGGGCAGGTTTGTTCAAGGACTAAATGGTGGAAGAGCCTGAGAATACATGGGGTGGGACAACATACGTGTAGGGCCCCTAATTCTCTGGAGAGGGCAGTGTGTGGAGGTGTGTCATGGCTGCGATAACAAGTGGACAATGGAAGGTATGCATGTATTTGGAACACGAGTGGGGTGGAGGAACTATGGGTATGAAATTATGGAGCCAGGTGTGCCAGGTTTGGATGGGCTGGTTCTAATTGGACCACCCCGGTATATATGCATACACACATGCAGACATCAGTATGTAGAAGTACATTCTCTGTAACACATTCATTCCATTTGCAGACATAAATAACATGAATGTGCACTTACAAACCTCGACAGTAGATCGAATAATAGGCTGTGCAGAAGAGGGATGGGATGAAACTGCTAAAATGCAGAAGGGTGTACAATGTCCAATGTCAGTGCTGTGCTTACAATAATCAAATTTGAGGACTTCCCCACACATGGAATCATTCCTGTGATCTGCCTGCTATGGCAACGCCATTTATTAAACTGGTCAATTTGTAAAAGAAATACACTGAACACGTACATAATTAGGCTCTCATGTGTAACGTGTGCATTACCACATAGTCATACATATTAATTGTAGTGTCATATTAACAGGAGTATGGATGTAATGAAGTATAGAGTCTAATCTTGACATAAACACATGCGTGTCCCATGTGAGACAACCCAAAAATTGTGAATAGTATTGTTTTGGTCGCTCACGTCACCAATGTTTGTGGACTAAATGTTTGGGAGTTCTGAGGATACGTGGAGTGAGTCAACCGATGGGATGGGTCTATAGGAGTAGGGAGTGGCCAATGTGTAGTGGTGTGGAAACACCGCGAATCCAACTGCAGAATGGATGACAGCAGTCTTAGGGAGGCATTGGGGTGTGTGTTTGGGGAACCAGGAGCCATGGGTATATGGGTATAAATGCAAATGAAGCAACACAGCAATAGTGCATTGGTTAGAGCAACCCCCTAATGAACAGACATTCCCGTACGGTTTCCCACTGTATCACATACCATTTACCATCGGTAACACGTACATTAACATATTACGACATCTGCCCACTGTATAACCTGCAAAATATCAATTAAAAGATAACTGGAGTGAAGTGTCAGTGTCATAATGAATAAGGCACTAGTAAGCAGGTCAAGCATATATAAACACCAGTAAGCATGTGTAAGTGCGTTTGCACAGGGTATGTCTTGCTTTACAGACACACACACACACACACACACACATATATATATATATATATATATTTATATTTATATATATATACACATACATGTATATACACACACACACACACACACACACACACACATATCTATATATATATATATATATATATATATATATATATATATATATATATATATATGGTTTACTATCATAAAATCGAAAATAAAAAAAAGTGTATTACTGTTCGAATTTTAACATCGGAAATGAGCATTTCCGTATGTACCTAATGTTGAAAACAGCTGTTAATTGTCAAAAATGTCGCTCGCGACATTTTCGACAATTAAAAGCACTCCCACCCTTCCCTTAACTCCCTACCTAACTAGCCTAAACAAACATCTATGCAGGGGGGCAAGCCCCCCCTGCATCCCCATGTGGGGGGCTGCACCCCCCACACCCCCCCAACTTAATATTCTAACTCCGAGATCGCTCTACAGTGAGGAAAGGGATGTATTTCCCTAACCACACTGTACCGCGATCCCCTTACATGAGCGAGCGTTATAATTGTGAATGCACAGTCCATTCGCAATAATAACGTTCGCTCACATAACCTGCCGAACTATGAAGTGTTCGAACATATGTTGTTCGAATACTTCATAGCCATGCAATTGCACAGCGACATTTTGATAGTAAACCCATATATATATGGGATCCGGACACATGCTTGACTAGCATATGTCCGAATCATAAAACATCGAATACACATACACGAAAGCGCTTAACATCGACAAGCGCTTCCGTGTATGTGTGCCTGTTTCGTAGATCATACTACAGTGCGGGTAAGGGAAAATTCCCTTTTCCCCACTGTAGTGCGATCTTGGCATGAGAATAATAAAGTAGGGGGTGTGTGCTGGGCCTCAGGGGGGATGAAGCCCCCCTGCAGAAACGTAGATTTTTTTTTTTGAACTACACATACACGGAAGCGCTTTCGATGTTAAGCGCTTTCGTGTATGTGTGTTCAATGATTTGTGATTCGGACATATGCTAGTCGAGCATGTGTCCTAGACCCATATATATATATATATATATATATATATATATATATATATATATATATATATATATATATATATATAATCTATATATATATATATATATATATATATATATATATATATATGTGTGTGTGTGTGTGTGTGTGCGTAGATATACACAGATATACAACTATGATAGGAAACAGCACACAAAAATGATATATGTTCACAGGCTCTGCCAATGGAAGTACGGAGTCCAAGCAAGTAACATGAAACACGTAGCATGACCTTCCACCCCCCCCCCCCAGCTGGACATGAGAAATATACACACAAACAATGTAAAGAGTCCACTGCTCCCCAGACCACAGGCAGGATACAACCAGGGGGGTACACAGTGCACCCATGAATACTAATCTTGGAACATAGACTGGAGTGTTCCTTGTGGGACACCCCGAAAATTGCCAAGACCAAAAGGAGGTGATAGACTGGCCATTCTGGCCACGGTGTATGCATACTCGGAAAACAAGGGTGTGAAACCCTAATGACCCATGGGCTGAGACAATTTTATGAAATGGGTCCCATGAAGTGGAGAGTGGGCAATGTGTAGTGGTATGTCCAGAACAAACCAGGACCCAGAGTAAGGATGGGTGCTCTTGAGGAGGCGTGGGCAGTGGAACTATGGGTCTAGGTGTGCAGGTGTTGGCTGATGTGGGCCTATATGCACAGCCCTAGGGATGTAAGCAAATGTGTTCATTGGGCAGAAGCATCGCCCAATGAGCAGCCACACCCACTATGAGACCCACTGCAGCAAAGTGTAATCTATATGGCAAGGAAAGGAATAACCAGATGTAGATGTATATATGTAGAGGTATGTGTGTGTATATCTACCCATAGCGACATAGAGATAAGCCTCTCCCTCTCCGTAGTACAAATGTATACATACAAAGACAGAATACAGATACATACCCACATATAAATATATACATATGCAGACAGGTTTACTATCAATATTTTGCCATGCAATTGCACGGCTATGAAGTATTCGAACAACATATGTTCAAACACTTCATAGTTCGGCAGGTTATGTGAGCGAACGTTATCATTGCAAATGGACTGTGCAGTCGCAATTATAACATTTGTTCATGTAAGGGGATCGTGGTACAGTGCGATTAGGGAAATCCATCCCTTTCCTCACTGTAGTGTGATCTCGGAGTTGGAAAATTAAGTTGGGGGGGTGTCGGGGGGCGCAGGGGGCCTTGCCCCCCTGCATAGATGTGAGTTTAGGCTAGTTAGGTAGGGAGTTAAGGGAAAGGTGGGAGTGCTGTTAATTGTCGAAAATGTCGTGAACTTCATTTTCGACAATTAACAGCTGTTTTCAACATTAGGTGCATATGGAAATGTTCATTTCCGATGTTAAAATTCGAACTTTCGTACACTTTTTTTTTTATTTTCGATTTTTTGATAGTAAACCATGCAGACACCCATAGACCCTTATGTTGTGAGATATATATATATATATATATATATATATATATATACACAGCAAAATATAAATCTACATGTATGCATACATATACAGCTATATCTGTATATAGTAATGTATATAGATATATATATGTGACTATAAATATACACATGTATATAGCTAGGATATGATACAGCAGTTACGAGTAACATATGTTCAGAGGCTGTGCATATGGGGGGGTGAGGAGTTCAATAAACAAACGTGTAACACATAGCATCAACCCCCCCACCCCCCAGCTAGGCCAGTGAGACATACAGACAAACAATAAAGGTAAACACACCACTGCTTCCCAGACCACTGGCAGGATACTACCAGTGGGAGAGACCTGCCAGGTCTAATCCTGAAACATAGACATTGATGTCCTATGTGGGACACCAAAACTTAATGATCGGAGGCAGTTCTGGCAATGACTTATCAAACCAGCCTGTAGATGTACACAGACCAATAGGTTGTGCAAGCCTGATAACCCATGGGTCAACACAACGTACGAAATGTGTCCTGACACGGGGAGAGTGGGCAGTGTGTAGTGGTGTGTTTATACCCCACCTGCACCCACAGTAAGGATGAGTGTTGTAGAGGAGTAGCAGGTGGGAGAACTATGGGTATGCAATTATGGGCCTAGTCATGCAGGTGTTGGCTGGCAAAGTCGTATTAGGATTGCCCCGGGAGTGTAAATAATATTCCAGAATGGACATAGTTGATGCCCATACCTATCAACCCCTAAGAGCACATCCACTGGATAGGACATAAACCATTGGGGGAACAAATAGGGACCGTACCTCTGAACTGTCCCCATTTCCCAGGGACGTCCCAGATTTCAACTTGTTTTCTAACACTGCCCCACGTAATCCTCCTAAAACTAGTGACATATGGAGGAAAGGTGGTGAATTACACGTAATGAATAAAGACAACAATTAAGAGTTATAAACATCATTTACCTCAGACAATGTGTATAAATTCATATGCTCTGAGTCTGCCAATGTGTCAGGTTAATAGCACCAATAATTTAAATGTGTCTCTGATGTTGTTATGCCATGTGCCTGATTCAGTTTGTATATTTCCCCAATTGTATGAGAGGTCTGATAGGGACAGAAAGCACATATTCCACTGACAACCTTAGAAAGATGATAGAATATTGGGTATACAGTAGCATGACTCGGCTGAAGGATGTGAGTTCTAAAACCCATTTACTTGTTTGTATTAAAGAGTGTCAGTTCCCATGTATTAGCCAGACGGGTGCAGATTGTAAGTGGAACACACCAATAATATGAATCAAACTCTGGACAGGCCGCTGATTCCGTACAGTCGAACGGCATGCTGTCACCTAAGGGGCAGCCATTCCCGATACTGTAGGCATGTAATCCAATGTAATAGGCAACACAAGGTAATATTGTAGTCCTCATTCCCATGCAGGGGCATGAGTGTCAGATGGAAACACCAAATGCAGTGCATTTGCAAGTGTGGGAACAAGTGGGTGTAAGCCTGTTTGCCCGCCAGTATGCGAGTATTACACTGGTAAAGCAATGAAGAGGCTAACTGAGTGTAAGAAACTGTAACCAGAGGTTAGCATTGCTTAGCACCGTGCAATCCCATGCACACCCGCTCACAACTGCTTTAATGTGCCTTAATTGCACCGTATCCAATGGCCTTGTTCTAGCCAGCAACAAAATAAACGACCTCTGCAAGGCTTGAAACCAGGACCCTGCACACACAGTTATTGTGATTTACCACTAAGCTATGGCAGATATACAGACATCAGACCTTATCACAAACATATCATCCAGCGCAGTCATTCAACAGTATAGGAAATGCATTCCGTCATGTAGATGTATGTGTGAGTGTTTATGTCCAGCATATAGATACATACATATATATATATATATATATATATATATATATATATATATATATATATATAGATAGATATATCAGAAACATCCCATGTGACAACAAAGCATTACAAAGGAATGAAAAGGGAAACACCAGCAACACCTGTATTATGTAGTGGTGTCGTCCTATGTAATATCAAGACTCACTCAGGCAGACATGTGTCAGTCATACACGCAAACATTTGTACATTGGCCATATAGATCACTCTGTGCATGTTATTTACATTAACACAACAGTTCCTGTCCAATCATTATGTGAGAAGAGTACTCTTGCAAGGTGCTGTTTGTGAAATCATCATCATGATAAAGGTACATGGGGTAACCATAGAGGTACTGGTAGTGTTGTGTGTACAATGGGGTTGTCCGCATCACGTGTACCTGGAACATTTAGGAGTCATGTCCATACTAGGATCGTGTGCCTGAGAGACAGGGGTGAGGACAACTGGAGTATGTTGTGATGCATATTAAAAGGGTTACATGTGTCCAGTGGACACGTGTGTAAAATGGACAACTATGTATGGGGCAAATGTTTTAGGAACCGACTGGCCTTCTTTTTCCTTAGGGTGAGAGTGGAATGCGGGGGAAGGAGAGTAGGTATGCTCGTGGAGGATAGGTAGGGTAGGATGACAGACAAGACAGCATACAGGGGCGGTATATGACACATGTGGGGGGATACACCTCGGATTGGGAGGGGTGTCCGGCATTCACAAGCCCATGAACCCCCAGATGGAAACAGTGGGGCAGAGGTCCCCAGCCATGGGCAGCCACCACTGCACCAAAACAGCTGCAAAGGTGGCAGTGCTGGGGGCTGTCTAGGAGGGGCAGCCTCACCCTGTAAATGTGACATTCTGGCCTTGAGCTGGTGTATCTGGCCTTGAAACCCCTTATTGAGCCCGCTACGCACCACGTCAGGGACTGTATGACAGCGGACATGTCCCTGTCTGGACCTGCTCCCAGGGGGGACAAGCCCCATCCTCAGTAGTGGTACGACCAGAAGGTGGTGCAGAGCCAACAGAGGTGGAGGTCCAAGGCTGGGCCCCAGATGTTTTGGTGCCGGGTGCCATGGCCAGCTGAAGTGGGACAGGAGGTTCTGCCGGGACCTCCAAGCCCATACAGCCTATGGTGTTGCAGTTTAAACACAGATATGGCTTAGTAATAGTCAACAGCATTCAGGATTACTTACAACAGCATGCATAGATATGACCATCAACCCAACACAACAGATGGTATACATTTGCAGATAGAGAGAGCACAACATATGCATATATACTGCATGACATCTGTACAACGTGTAGAAGACTTGTGACTGCAGCTATGAACAGTGGCCCATTATTGGCATGTCACTGAGAACCCCAGACAGTGTCTGTCATACCGCTGTTTCATGTGACATATGTCCAGTCAGGGATGCGATGGCAGTAACTCATCGCTATCACCATGTACTGGCTGCAATCCTCACACTATGCTCCTGCTGTTCACAGATGTGTGTTCAGTGAGTAACATAGGAAAGAAATGGTTTCACACACTGACCAGTCCATGGATGACCCTACAGATGGGGGTCCCTCACAAACAGAGCACTGTCTTGTCAGTTTTAAAACATGCAGAATAGCCATTTCCACACACACCTTGTTAAACAGGCAGTTGTCTTAATGAAACATAGCTACACTTACATGCTGTAGTCATGTCTGGCACCTCACCCTCCTGTCTTTAAGCTATTTTCCACTGTGTGTGTTGTTTGAGGAACATCCAGATATCATCTGTGAAGCCGTTTACCAAACACCAGATCCAGGTATCACTCACAGTAACTGTCATGGGCAAACACCAACATGATGTTCCTAGGTATTGCACTGTGTTTTTCATGCGAATGGCTATGGGGACATCATCGTAGATGTTCCACATGCAATCAGCTGAAGGAGGACTGCAATGAGTGCAGAGGCCATCACCCAAACATGACCATCACTTACAATGCACAAGCTGCTGCTGAGCAGGTGTACACCTCCACATCCACCACAGAGTGTGTGGGAGGGACAAACAGATGTAAAGTACATCAGAGAAGGGCTTGGAGACTAAAACCTAAGCATCGTCTGTCACACACCTACCATTACAGGAGTTCAAACTCCTGGCTGACTAGTCATTATTATTACAAGTGCATGCAGTTACTCCATGTGCCATAAAGCTGACATGTTGGTGTGCCATAAGAACATATATGTGTGTTGGTGTGCGACATCTGCAACAGAGATATAGTAGACAGACATTAAGTGTAGCACACCTGGCTGCCCACATGAACAGATGTCATTGTCAACACAGCCACACTCTCTAATGGACTCACATTGACACTCTTTGCCAGGCCCACAAATGCACTCCCAAACCACTTAGTTTGCCACACTGCAGTAATGCACAGGTACTACATGCACCACAGGGGATATCCGGAGGTTCTGTGGGCCTTGGCATGTGAACGTGTTTGACATCTGTCGGTATGCCAATGGGAGTTATACTGGGAGTGACTGTGGTTGGAAGCATCATACCCCACATGCAGACACAAGGCTCCAGTGCTGACATGCATGTGTGCATTGCTTCATGGGTGTGTAGTGGTTGACTGAGCAAGATGGCTGTACAAGGCTGGAGGAGAGGTAATCCTTGGCATCATGCCACCCAACAATGGTGTGCAGTGTGGTACAGGGGTGTAGTGTATGCAATGTCCCATACAGATGGGTATTGTATGAATTGTCCTGACATCCTGGTTACCATTGTGTATGGCCATAGCTTTGCAATGCATGCCATGTCTGTGTTTGATAGTCCTTGATATGGACATTGCCTGTGATGTGCATGTCCCACAATAATGTACATGTGACATGTACAGGTGTACCTGGTTTGGCGGGCACATGTTGTGTACACAGACCGTTATCCTCTGATATGTCAATACTGGCCTGGTGTGGCAGAACCTGCTTATAGTCAGCAGGTTGACCCTGCACCTGCATTGATAGCATGATACAGATATTCCCTGGTGTCAGTGGCATCGGTCTATACAGGGCACATGTGTAAGGAATTGTATGGCCTCTGTGGATCACATTTGATGGCACCACATATGTTGCAGGCATCCAGTGGGGAACATAGTAAAGGCACATTGTACCCAATTATGTGCCTATTGTACTGCTGTACAGGGTGCCATGCCCTCTGCAGCCCACTGCAATCACACCATGCCTACTATCTGTCATCAATGTGGAGGGTACTAGCAACATAGCGGGATATTCTAGGCAAGTGTGTTTGTGTATGATACATGGTTTCAGGACGTATTTCGGGTAATAGTAGGGTTGCATACTTTGTTCACCAGGCCTTTTGCCATATGTAGGGGTATGGCTTGCCAACACAGTCCCTTGGCTGATTGACATCTGTACTCCTTGTGAGGTGGACATTGTGACATATAAGATGGACACCATATAGGAAAACTACAAAATCCACTCCCCAACATGTCCAATGGTTAGACACTCACAGCCACCTCCACACAGGCTCTGACAGTCAAGCACAGACACACCTGCCATGTCCTGGAATAGAGCCCCTACCTAACTAGTGTATCACACTTCAGCATTACGCAGTTACAGCACGTCCTACGGTGATTACTGGGTTACAGCAATCCCAGCAGTGTATGTCTAGGTGGGTGACATCAGCAGGATTGCCAAAGGTGGTCATTTGAGTTGTAAAGAGTGTGCATACTGTAAAAAGCATTGTTCCTGTCTCAGGCAGACAGAGACACACACACACACTTGGTCTCTCTTGGAATAGACCCCCTACCTAATTAGTTTATCACACTACAGCAATATGCAGTTACAACATGTGCTATGGAGAATACTGGGTTACAGTAGTCCCAGAGGTATATACGTAGGTGGGTGACATCAGCAGGATTGTCAAAGAAGGGCATTCCAAGTGTACCGAGGGTTGTACATGTCTGTTATCTTTGTGTACCCACTGCTTACTGTCAAGAAATCACAATTACACCTGCTTAAAAGTGTCTTATGCAGTCCTAATTGACAGTATCAACAAGGCTTGCAGGTCTCGAACCCTGGACCATGCACACTGCGGTCACTGGACGTACCACTAAGCCATCTGGGTTGTACACATGTTGCATGGAGTCTATAATGCACATCCTACTACAGGTATTCCACAGTACTGAAAACAAATGGGACAGTCCCTTTGTGTACATATGTACAGTACCCTTGAATGTACTGTACTCTGTGAAACAACAAAGACAAGTCTACATCTGTATAACTGTCATACCTATATATATATTTATATTTATATATATATATATATATATATATATATATATATATATATATATATATATATATATATGTGCACCTACGGGATGTGTACACACACACACACACACACACACACACACACACACACACACACATATATATATATATATATATATATATATATATATATATATATATGCATACACACAGACACAGCCATCATATCTATCTATCTATATATATATATATATATATATATATATATATATATATATATATACATATACACACGTCTGAACACCCTTTGTGACACAGAAGGGTTCCAAAGTAACTGATGTGTACACAAAACAGAGGCATCTCTTGTGTTATAACATTTAAATCATAAGCAGTTCACCAGAGAAGGGATGGTTGTTGTGTATGTGGAGTTTGTGGTGGGGAATGATGGCTAATGTAATCTACCCCGGGGATTGTGGAGTTAAGGCGGGGGAATGATGGGTATGGACCACTTCCATGTCAATGCTCGACAGTGGCACAAGAAAATAACATACCCAACTGTAGTTGTGTTTGACTGTGTATTCTTTACCATTCCTAACTATGTCATACTATGTAGACACTGGTCACCACAGATGGCTACCCTGGTGTGCTAAAAGACATTACACATGTGTATGCCTGGCTACAGGGTAGTCACACACACAAACACGCACACACTTGCCAGTATTGTGCATACACATCTTGCCTATGTAAAGGTTACTAAAGTAGTGGTATGCAATTGGGGTATGTGCCACAGAACACATACAATTAGACTTACTGATTCCATGTCTGAGCTTAGTGACATCACAGGACTGATTACTTGCAGTGGGGAGGAGGGAAGAGAGAGGTATAGCGGTTGACAAGGATAAAGGCCAGTGCTAAAGGAGGTATCTCTTTGGAATGCAGCAAAACCTGCTGCCATGACAGGATGCAGACACAGATAGACACACACAACCACACTCAGCCTATGCTGACACACACACTCAGGCATTTGCTGAGACACACACACAAACACAGTCAGCCATTTGCTGACACACACACACACACACACACACACACACACACACACACACACACACACACACACACACACACACACACACACACACAGTTGCCAGTGGTGGGATCAGAACGCCTGCCTATCTAAGGATCACTATTACAGTACTATGCAGTTACGAGATGTGCCACTGAGATTACACATCCCACGGCAATCAGACTGCCCTTCTACAATTGAGGACAACAACAGGAAGACTGACAATCATGAAGTACATTGCTGTAGACCTGTGTGTTTAAAGTAGGTGTCCATTACAACCTGTATGCACAAACAAGACACACCATCCGCAGGTAGGCCTGAGAGGTATAGTTGTAGCACAACAGGAACTTGAACTGGAGTATGGACATCTGCGGAATGGACAACTACTATCACTATACAGGGTTACAGTGGGCATGCTCATACACTTAGTAGCACAGGGCCGTTTGGGATGCACTATGACTACAACTACACAAGGTTATACTGGTTATGCTCATTCACTTAGTAACAAAGGGCTTGTTGGATGTACTAACTCAAATTACACAAGGTGGCAGTGGGTACGCTCAAACACTTAGTAGCACAGGGCTGTTCGGGATGCACGCCGATTCTAACCACTGAAGGCCACAGTGCGCATGCTCAAACACTTACATGTACAGAACACATTGTAATGGACTCCTATTGTAAACACACAGGTTTACAGTTAGGTACATCTTACCTGTCAGTATATATGCACATCATACTGGTTTACCACCTGATACCTGTATGTGGCCTGTAAAAAATTTTTTAATTATAATGTTGGTCTTTTAAAAACCCAAAGGGGTGGGGAAAATAACCCATGCATAATTTTAAAATTT
>NC_056741.1:1468692805-1468806323 GCF_019279795.1 Protopterus annectens | reverse complement strand
TATGTTATGTTCATATTGTTTGGGGGGGGGGGGAGGGCAGAATGTGTGATTGCTATGGTCCATGTTATACTCAGATATGACCACTTTGGATACTGTCTACAGACATGTATGTATGTGTGTGTGTGTGTGTCTGTGTGTGCATTTGTGTGTGTTTATATATATATATATATATATATATATATATATATATATATATATATATATGTATATAGATATATACATTATTGCATACATTTATCTGTACCTCCATAGATGTGTCGATGTTTTTAACCTATCTATATATCTACATATATATGTAGACCTGTATATATCGACATGTCTCTATGTATCTCTCTCTCTGTCTATATATTTATATTTATATATATATATATATATATATATATATATATATATATACATATATAAATATATATATATATATATATATATATATATATATATATATATATAAATGAGCATACACCTTTAATTGGGTACATGGCAGGTTGTCCTATTTCAACACATTCCTCCCTTTTGTGTTTTAACCTGTCTGCATACACAATTAGGATAGGTACATCCCAGGTAGCTTAGTGTTAGGTTAATCTGAGGATGGAGTACATGGCTGAGGGTTCTACTCTTGGGAAGTTTTATTATTTTACCTCTCAGAGTAGGCACTGGTAGGGAAAGTGTGAATAATGCACATTTACGCGGTTGTGAGCAGGTTTGACCATGGTCTGTGCGACGTTAAGCAAAGGTCAAACGTGTGACGCGCTTCTCCGTTTACCACGTTGCAGCGCCGCTTACCATCGAGCAAATGTGTGGAAACCTACTTACAACTGCTTAAGACTGCTTTAATCCACCTGCATCCAAAAGCCCTTATTCTGGCCCTCAAAATAACCTTACAGCCCTTGCAGGTCTTGAACCCGGGACCATAAACACCACCTTACCACTAAGGCATCTGAAATATGCACAAATGTTATGGTGTTTAGAATATACATTGTACTACAGACATTCCTCACTACTGAAAACATATGTGACAATCAGTTGGTGTACATATGTCTGATACATGTTAATGTTCATATGTTTGTGAAAGTAGGTGTTGCAATGTGACATGACAGGGTGTATTATAAATGAGTAAGGTTCTTGCTTTGTGTCCTTTTTATATTGTCCCCATACTCCATGTATGACCCTCCAGTTCACTTATTGGACATCCGACCCAGGCCATCCTTGATGCATGATTGCATTACCCATCATTCCTCCCCACCTCAATCTTCACATACACAACAACCACCCCTTCTATTGTGACTTAGGTTAATATTAATTGTTTTAATACCAGAGCTGCATGTGTTTTGTGTACACTCCAATTCCTGTGGAGTGCTTCTGTGTCATGAAGTGTGTTCATAGATTCTTATATATATGGCTATTGCTGTAACTGTATAATATATATATATATATATATATATATATATATATATATATATCTGTGTAGACATCACTGAGCTATATATATATATATATATATATATATATATATATATATATATATATATATATTGTATTAGTTTGTAACAGTAATACATCTGTAGACTGGAATGTGTTGGTTCACAAACTACAGTACATTACAATGTACTGTACATATGTACACAAGGCCACTGTCCCATTCTTGATCATTACATTGAAATGCATATGGTATAAGGTGTAGTCTCAGGACCATGAAACATGTGTACACCTTGGATGGCTTAGTGGTACGTCCCATGACTATAGTGTGCATGGGCCAGGGTTCGACACCTGCGATTCTTTACGAATGCTTTTTACTGGAGAGTAAGGCTCATGTAAGCAGTTGTAAGCATGTTTAAAAGTGTTTGTGTGACATTATAGCAGCGGTTAAACACAGTTAAACAAACATTGTAACGTGTAACCTGTGAGCACAAACATGGCCACATCCACTAACTACTCCAGATATATACCTGTCAGTGACGTAACATCTCACTATGTGCTGACATGACATTACATTCTCTGTTGACTGTACTCTCCTGCACACATGGGTTTATATGGGTAATTCAAATGTTTATTATACAGACAATTACTAGCTAGCAAGCTGTGGTTAAGGTATACTTTTGCACATGATAAACATCCCTGCCTTTACTGGTATTGTAACCTCGAATGCACAGAGACTATGTGGATGCTGTAACCATTACACTGTTGACATTAACGGTGCTTCCGCTGATTTCCTATTTAGATGATTTCTATGTGTAAGCTAGGCTAAGCAAAGGGTGGGAGCCCCCAAACTCACTGAGCTTCACGTACTCTTGAAATAACAACATATAACAAATGTACCATGTGACAATACATTACATTCCTAACTACATTAGGCATAGCCCCTCACTGACACACTTCAAGGGAAACCTTGTTGTGTGAATGGGAAACAGACTATACACCCCTGGGATCATGTGTCCCAGAACCATACAGCCAGGGGTTTGGAGAGCCTGCCCAGTTTGACAGCTGCAAGACCTGTTGGTGGAATTGAATGGTGTTGAATTGCCACATTAACATGCCCTCTTTAGATCAGTAAGTGCCCCTATCACCCTCCACAACCCCAGTCTTCAACAGCTTCCAGCTACTCTGCCTGGAATTGCTTCATTGGCTATACTTGACAGAGGCTCGGTTACTTCATCAATGGTGCGGGGAAGGCCAACACGCTGTTGCTATGCTTCTAATTGCCCTTGGGCAGATATATAGTTGGCTATCTATGAACCTCTAATGTGCAGGCCAATACAGCCATAATATGTGAATAAACAGACCTTCAGATCACAATATACAGTGTGATCTCACCATGTAGTCAGGAAACAGTTGAGTACAGCAAGAACATACAGAACACTGATACTTAGTCGCTCCAAATGCCTGTCTTGGAAGCTAGAAGACTTGTATAAGTTTAAGGCTTTCTATTGCTTACCACTAGGTTACCTACAGGGGAGATGGAAAACAAGCACAGATGAGGAACATGCATGCAATGATACCATACCGGCTTATGTGTCAGCCTTACACTTTGGAATACTGGCCAAGGCTATTGGCACCCCCATGGTGCCTTATTTAGGAGAGTCCTGAAGGTGAATACCAGCTCCATAAACAGCACAATAGCAGATTCAGTGAGGTTTATGCTACTCAACACCAGGGGTTGTAATCACAACATGCATGCACTCACAGCACTCCTCAGGATGGACAACATCAACATCTGTGCATTAACTGCAATCTGTCTTAAGGCTCCTAAGAGCACACCAGCACTACCAGATCACAACTCATACCACACATTTCAGCAACAGAACATGGACTGACAGACATGGAGGGGCTGTATCCATATTCATCAGGGATACCTACACCTCCAGGTTAGTGGGGCAGCATGATACCTCTGTGATAATCCATGTGCAGCTTACATCATCCACAACAGCAATGTGGAATGTGGCCTGCTATGGATCACCCTCCATGACCCAGGACATCCACTCCATCTACCTGGAGACAGTGGAGAACACGACAGTCCTAATCCATACCCTGGCTTTGGTCGATGTCAACTGCCATACCATTAACTGGGAAACGTACTCCGGTACTCACTTCCAGGACCAGCGCTTCCTGGAATGTATCACCTCATATGCCCTGTATCAGGTGGTAACCTCCCTAATGTGGGGTGGAAACTACTAGATGTGGTCATCAGCAACATGGGCAACAGGTGCACCACAGTGGAGGTTAACTGGTCACTGGTTAGATCTGACCATAAACTATTCACTGTTTCCACACCCTAGCATCTCCCCCACCCACGGATGCCACACTGTATACCTTTCCTACAGCTAACTTTACACTACTAGTGACAGAGGTAGGGGGTTTCACAGCCTCCACACTAAGGAGAAACACTTCTCAAGATACAGACAAATTTACAAATGCAGTCTATAAGCACCTACATGGATGTATGGATCGTGCCATCGCTGGTAAACCAAGACTCACTCCTCCTAGACAAGAACACCAGTCTGGTGGACCTCTGCAATAAACAGGCTATACTACAGATGTAGGACAGTGTTCCAGACACACAGCAAATCCCACGTAGGGCAGACATCCATGACCACTATTAGTATGATACGTAGGTCCCTCATGACATCATCCAAGGCTAACATCATCAGGAGAATATGCAAGGATTCGAACAATAACCACAAAGCCTTCTTTGGCTATGTCAAGGTTCTACGTGGTGACACACAGATTTCCACTGTGCCAGTGCAATATAGCGCAAAATATGCTGACCCTACTGATATTGCCAACATCCTTGCAGATACATTTGGTGCATACTTCACCCCCTAAAGAGCTCACAACACTACCCAAAAGGTACAGTATCCCAACCATCAGAGGCACACAGGTGGAAATGGCCTCTCTAACAGCAGAACACAGCGTCCATGGAGGCAGATGTTGACCCAGATTGCATCTTGCAAATTGTACAAGACAACCTGCCCCCCACCTAATTAAGCATTCCTACCTCAGCATCTCCAGAGGCTACATGCCCATACAATGGCGTGTGGCAATGGTTATTCACTCCATCATGGAGAAATCACAACTGACCATGGTAACTACCATTCCATAAGCCTGACTAGCCTGGTCTGCAGTGGTATGGTTTGCATCCGCATGGCACTCATTAACAATGACATTGGTAACCTCTGAACACGTGACTCAACACAGGTCAGCTTGGCTGAGTGCAGTTCATGCCTACTGAACCTGTTTGAAGTCTTACATACAGTCATCAAGACGTTAGATGACAGGGGAGGTGGTTCACACATACTACCTGGACCTCACCAAAACTTTTGACAACATGCCACACTCAGGTATTATTGATAAACACAGCAGCCTGTACATTCACCCATACATCACAGGCTGGGTTGCCAACGGGCTTACACACAGAACCCACATGGTACGAGTAGCGGTCTCCAGGTCCAACTCTTGAACAGTCACGACTGGTGTCCCACAGGACTCAGTCCTGGGAGCCCTACTGTTTGGCATATACGTCTCAGATGTAAAGGCAAACACAGGTGGACTACAACAGACCATGTTTGGCAATGACTGCAAACTGGGAGCCATGATTGATAGTCCAGCTGACATGGACATCCCTCAGGGGGCCACACAGAGAACATCACATGGTGCCAATGACACGGCCTCCAGCCAAGTGCCAATAACTGCATGGTCATTCCATTGTGGAATTGGCATCCATATATTAACACATGAGTGGCAGCCACTTTAATACAGATGAGGTAATGTGGTATCTGGGGATTAAGGAAGATAGTGATCTCCCCTGTGACAATCATATCTCCACAGTAGTTAGGACATCCTTCTATGTAAGCCATCTGAGTACTAAAGGATTCCCATCTAGACATACTGGGGTTATAGTGCCCCTTTTCTCATCTCTCATCGGTCCCATCATAGGGTACAATAATCCATATGGGATGTACCTCAGAGGACACGTGCAACAGCTGGGGGGGTCCATGAATGTACCTCACCAAGGGGAATACTGGCCTCCAACATATGGCCTATGCAGCTGGACTGAATAAACTCCTGCTTTACTCAGTGGCATCTCGTTTATGCAGAGATGATCTCCACTGACCAACACAGCCATGTTGAACTCAGGCTTGATGGATATGCTCCACCTATGGGAATCCATGACACAGTGAGCCACACACTGTAATGAGCTGAGCTTGCCACAACAATAACTGGAAGATGACGGAGGGACAGCTTCCTGTCACAGACACTCCCGATACTTTGGAACAACATCCCCAACTACATTATATAGAGCTCCTCACTAACACTCTGCAAGAGAAACCTTGAAGGGTGGGTGGGGAACAGTAGATGCACCCCAGGGATCCTGCCATTGGCTTTTCTCCACAGAGGGATGGTTAATGACTCAATGGGGTGGCAAACACTGACACATTTTGGCTGGCCTTATGAATGGCCTCTGGCAGTTGGCCAAGTACCTACCTATGACTTGATACATACAGTATATATGCTGATAGCTTAATTTACTGTTCATGTGTTGACTTACTTTGTGCCAATGGCTGTTGTGTGTGCAATAGTTGAGGGCTACCTATGTTGGATGCACACAGTAGAATGCCTATACATGACATCCATCCATTTTTACTATGTGTGCAGGTGGAGAAAGGTGTCATTCCCTAGGTGCCTACACTGTCAGTGTGTGTGCTATACATTCCCTTGTTGCCAAGGCATGGGCATACTGGGCATGCCTCCGTCTGTCTACTGGGGCTGGCTCAGTGTATTTGTGGTCTGAGTACCTCTGTGCCTGTGGGGCCCTTGGCAATGGTGGTGGGATGTGAGGGCCTTCACCATTCTGTCCCTGCTGCAGCTGTGTCCACAGGATCATATTGTGTAGCATGGCACATACTATGAAGATGTGGGCACACGTGCCTGGAGAGTACTGCAAGGCTCCACCAGATATGTCCAAGCAATGGAACCATGATTTCAGCATCCCAAACACATGCTCTATGATGATTCTGGTTTGTGCGTGTGCCTCATTTTGGCATTCCTGCATGGGTGTGTGTGCATTTCTGATGGGAGTCATCATCCATGGTTCCAGTGCATAGCCAGCATCCCCCACCAGGTGGCCATTTGGGATGTCCCCCCCTGGCAAATAACCGATACAGCTATGAGGCATGCCAGATGTGGGAGTGGTAATAGCTTCCAGGGTTGCCAGCACACACATCCATGATAATGCCCTGGGCATTGCACATGACCTGGCAGTTGATGGAGGGGTATCCCTTGCGGTTTATGTAATGCCTTCCCTGCTCACCGGGTGGTGACTTGATGTGTATGTGCGTGCAGTCTATTGCACCCAGTACCTCCGGGTATTCTTCCACATGGTGGAAGAGACGCATATTGCTGGCCAACTCCTCCTGCGCCTGGGGGAAGTACATGTGCTCATTGGCATGTGGTAACATGGCATCCAGGAACTGGTGTAGTATCCTGGATGCTGATGCCTGTGAGATCCCCATGATATCCCCAGTTGGTCTTTGAAATGAACCTGTAGCTAGTATTCTCAGGCTTACACATACCTTTGTATCCACTGAGATGGTTTCCCCTATGTTTGTTCTGGTTCTGAGGCGTGGCCGCCACAGCTCCACAAGTTGCTGTAGGGTGTCCCCGTCCACCCTGTAATGCTCTACTACCTCCAGATCATGTTGTCTCTGGTAGGTTAGCCTGGGTCTAATCACTCTCCTCCTCCTCTGGTGACTGCGGTGGCCATGTGCATCATCCTGCACACCACCTTCTGTCTCCAACACATGCTGGTGGATCAAAGCTATGGCAGCCTCTAACATGTACATAATAAAAGTTCCCCATCTGTATACACCACTGGTGCAGAGTGTATGGGAATACACAAATGTGTGTGAGGTGCTTTCACACTTTATAGCATTGTGCTATGGATGCTGTAAGTGGGTGTGTATGAACTAGTCCAGCTGCTGTGTGTCTTAATTATTGGTTTTGCAATGTGTACTGCAAGTGTGAGGACTTTACTGTGGAGATCTACTTCCCTGCCTTGATTACTCTGTTACCCTTTAATTCACTTTTAGACCTGGATCCCCTCCCATTATCAGGCATGCATCCACCTGCTGTCTTTCTTGTTTTGTACTTTCCCTACCCAGTCATGGCGAAATGTGCCTTGTAGCTGATATACTGCATATCGCCTTTGTTCTGCTTTGACAGTTTGCTGTTTTCTTTGCAGTACAGCCCCATCCCCTTCCCTGTTCTGCAGGTAGCTGCTTGCAGCCTTGTTAGCTGTTGTTAATGGCCCACTGTAGGCTGCTAGGTGTTAATTAGTCATTTGTACTCCAATTTCACTGTTGCAGCATTTCCTTATTTCTTTCCTATATCCTTCCTGTTTCAGCTGCAGTGCGTGACGGGCATACCAGTTTACCGGGTTTATGTGCATTTTCATCTCCGTTCACATGCATACTCGGTTTCTATGTGTACTCTCAGCTAAGCATAGCTATGGGCAATTCAACACACCCCTATCCTGCAGCTTTGCCTAGCAAGGGGCAGACTGGTTTAGCAATGCTCCAATGTGCTTACAGAAATGAAGACACATCCCTCTCTTGATGTCATCTTTATCTCAAGGGCTCACCTCAGTGTTATAATGCTACGCTATGATGTGCATCCTTACACCAGCAGGAAATCTGCGATTCACTATTACTCCTCTCATTTGCATGGCATTGCCTACTAATTCCTAGCTACTGCACATAACGCTGTCACTGCCCCTTAGCAACCCTTACGCCATGAATATGGTGTAGCATGCCTGCCACTGACTATTATGGGGAAATCGTGTTACGTGTTTCATTGTGGTTTTATTCTATATTTTTATATATACCTTGCGATCCCCTTTGTGCACCACTGCCCTATGCTTCCACGTCGCTATAGTGCGACTATATATATTAAATGTTAATTTTTTTATGCCAATTGCTATATATTCAGCCATTGGCATATATTAACATTATAATACATGTGTTTGGTCGGCTGTCATGTCTCCGATTTTATGTTTGCAAAAATGTAAACCATTTTCTACGGTTTACATTTCTGCTTGTTTACACTACACCTGCACAACTTCCTGAATTGCTGCATACCTTCATTTGCATGCTACACTTCTGCACATGGGATAATTAGCATACAAGGCTCAGGCGTTGTGAGGGCGTAGCATATGCTGGTAGTGCACATAGAAACAGCTCCTACCTGAATCGCTCACTGGCCATATTTGGTGTTAGAACGCCAACTCTACACCTGCACCTGGCGCAAGCTTCATGAATCCCAGGGACTGTGTTTACTGTGACTTATAAAATTTGGTTTGAGACCTAGAACTTAAAGAATACTACCACTATAAAATAGTTTGTGCTGAAGAGTTTGCCATTGATACTTATTTCATAATCCCTATGCTTCCAGAGATATGAACATTTCTTTGAAATGTGAACACATAATTTGATTCTGTCAAAAGGCTTAGGCTCCACCCACTGGAAGTTACAGTGTAAACTTCCTGAGCTCCATTGGAGTGAATGAGTTAATCTAATTTTGAGTTTCTTTAATGAGTTATTTAATGCAAGTATAAACATTGCAAGTGCAATAGGTATGAGGAAAGGAGCAGAATTCAGCAAGAAAGACACCAGGTAAGTGCCTTGTAAAATTGCAGAAAAAGAGTTTAATTAAGGTCAGATTTCATAACTAGAAGGGATATGAACTAGAGAAGGACTTTATTCAGTTAGAGAGGGTCAACGGTGCTAAAAGGAAAGATTGGGAGTTATGTGCAAATTGTCATGCTTTCAAACTGAAGTGGGAGAGACAGAAGAAAAAAAACAAGAAAATAAATTTCTGGAAGATAATACTGTACAATACCAGGACCTGGAAAAAGCTGAGGAAATTGCTGGGATCTGGCCACGCAGATATTTTCAAAATGACTGATACTTTGGCAACAAAAATAAGAAATTGTACTGTACTGGGAGAGAAAGAAGACAGAGGGAGGTGAGAGACTGATAATAGTCCAACAGGGAGTAAGAAGATGGAAATGGCAGCATCACCTTCCAGAAGGACAAATCATAGGGCCTTGATAACATACCAATCAGAATACAGAAACATTTAGCAAATACCATGAGAAACACACACCAAAATCTTTTACCGATCTGTTGTCATTAGAAAAGTAATAGATAAATGGAAAACATCAATAGTTGTTCCCTTGTTCATAGAAGGTAACAGGGCAAGTCTATTCACCTTCAGTACAGTTATCCTGATGTCAGTGGTGGCATAGCTTGGTCTGTCCTGTAAATGGTCAGTTGCTCCATCTATATCAAAGACAAACTAAAATCTGGAAAATATTTAGTATTCTCTCTCTCTCTCTCTCTCTATATATATATATATATATATATATATATATATATATACACACACACACACACACACACACACACACACACACACACACACACACACACACACACACACAATTTTATTTTATGTTAACAGACAATTTATTCCATACATTTGGCATAATCAGTGTTATATACATATCTTCTCTTTTAACAGTTTTAATCCCAGTTCCTCACTTAAAGCCAGATAGTTCACCCTGTCATAAGCAAAATATAATTTAGACCTCATGTATCTAAGATAGTGTACACATTAACATACCTTAACCAGTTATAAGATATTCTACTGAGCTCATAAATTCATTAAGTAAAGTTTTTGTACTTCCTCTAATATATTCAGTTCTCCCTTTAACAGAGAAAATGATGGATATTACATTAGATAAATGGCCTGACTATTGATGTATATAAGACACTGAGCATAGCTGGATCTCTGGAATCAATGCTGCTATAAATTAAACCCATTTGTTTTAATGCTCTTGCCTTTATCTCCATCACACAAGGTGTAAAAGTAAAAGCAGAACATATACTAGTTACAAATCTTTTACTTGTGTTATTATCTCCAGTAGTGTTTCTCCTAATTTTAGCTTGATATATTTTTGGAATTTACATACAATAGAATTAACTTTTATTTATATTAAAGTGTAATCCCATTTGTTCCAGTTCTGTTTGTGTCTAAATATTTTGTTTAGATCATTAATATCACTATAAGCATTAATATTTGCTCCAGTCTTACATCTGCATATTTTGGTACCCAGAATTTGGGAGATGCTGTAAAACTTAAGAATATCATTTTAAATAGGACTGGACCCATCACTGACCTTTGAGGTACTAATTCTTAGTGCTAAATCCAGTTTGATTTTATACCTTGAATCACAATTCTTTGTTAAACTAATGTATGCCAAATCCTCACCTAGCTCATAGACAACAAGCTAGTCTACCCTACACAAAATGGCTTTCAACCACACCACAGTACAACAGCAGCTCTGCTTATTTTCTCAGAAGCCATAAATACCAAAAGAAACAGTGGTAACCTAATATCCTTCTTGTTTCTGGATCTGTCAAGAGCATTTAACACAGTATCCCAGCAACTCCTGATAAATGAACTAACTTCTCTATCACTATCTGATTTAGCTCTTACTTGGTTCTTGAGTTATCTTTCCAACAGACAACAGGCCATAAAATGGAATCAGGACTTAATGCCCTGCCTCTCTGTTTTGTTGGTGTACTACAAGGGTCAGTTCTAGGCCCAGAACATTTCAATATTTTCACAAATAACCTGCACAAGGCAAGTGAACCTGCCACCTTGGTACAATATGCTGACAATGCCACCATCATCTGCTCAGCCTCAGCCCTTCCACTACTTCAGAAAATGACTCAAGACTCCTTCACTTTCACAGTCATGGCTAAAGGCCCATCAGCTAATCTTAAATACAAAAACAAAATTAATACTTTTCACACCCTCATCTCTTTCAACAACCAGTACAACCTTTATTATACCATGACCCCCCCCCCCAAAAACGTGCACGCTGATTGGCCAGCGTGCCCGTTGTAAATCGAGATATACTAATGGAACAAGGTCCGGTTACCCGGACTTTTTTCCATTAGTATAACTCGGTTTTTTAAAACACTGTCTCGCTATGTTAAACCCTTTTAACATAGCGAGGCAGTGTTTAAAAACAGCGGAGAAAGCAAGATCTCCGTTGCTTTTATGTCGCTATGTTAAATGAGTTTAACATAGCGAGACAGTTAAAATAAGCAACGGAGATGTCCGTTGCTTATTTTAAAACTGTCTCGCTATGTTAAACTCATTTAACATAGCGAGATAAAAAGCAACGGAGATCTTGCTTTCTGCTTTTGTCCACAACTCTGATGTACTGCGCGGGCGCGGTACATCAGAACTGCCGTGGATGCCAGACATCTGCGGAAGGGCAGTAAACAGGCATTATACTATGCCATTATTTAAGAAAAGTAACAGTTTCTTTTCTTAAATAATGTCATGGTATAATAGCAATAACCCACTTCTGGGTGTGGGTAATGCTAAATTTACCCGGTTGGCTTTGTTTGGTCCCTCGGGCTTCGCCCTTGGGACCAAACCACGCCAACCGTGGGTAAATTTAGCATTACCCACACCCAGGCATGGGTTATTGCTATAATATTACCTCAGCAAACATCACCATCATAGAAACTGTAATAAATACCAAACCACTAGGAGTCATAATAGACCTAAAATTTGACCTGCA
Source organism: Protopterus annectens (assembly GCF_019279795.1). Taxonomy (NCBI): domain Eukaryota; kingdom Metazoa; phylum Chordata; order Ceratodontiformes; family Protopteridae; genus Protopterus; species Protopterus annectens. Next base: position 1,468,794,169 of record NC_056741.1, on the reverse strand, counting down.
TATCACCCTGGTAGTCAAGAAAACTCAGCAAAAAATGAGCTTCGTCTACCAAAACAAACCCTACCCTGTAAACACCTCAAGAAAACCTTTAGCATCATCCTACCATTTCCCCTCCCTTCTCTGCATCACCCAAATTCACCAACATTCAAGCCACCCTACTAATAAAGTATAGGCATGTTTTAACAAAATAGCCAAGTCTGCAGCTAATGCACCCAACTGTATGCACCACAGCTTAACACTAAAGAAGCTCGACTGGCTAGAATTACTTAATCGCCTTACATTCACTCAACTTCAAATTGCCCCCAAAACAATAAAAAAACCACACACACACCCTTCTCTACAAAACATTCTCAAGCACTACTCCCCACCACATTGCCTTTGCTCAGGTAATCAGAGCCTACTAATAACCTCAAATCCCATAATACATCTGAAGACTCACCATACATGTCCTGTGTCACCAGACAGTGGAACTCCCTGCCTATCCCACTAAAACACAACTGTGCATCTAGCTGAAAGCATAACTTAAAATAGCACCTAAACTACTCCTGGCTCTGTTCTTGTTCACACCCTTTCTCTGTCTCTCTGTCTCAGATCTTGAAACTATCACCAACGCCTAACTCTCTAGCTCTCCTTTCTTATCTTATAAATAATGTAAATAAATTCTGTCTGCATTTATAACTACATGCTGCTTTTCATCACTCCCATGTAAATGAAATTTGTATATTGCTGTATATGTAAACACAGCCTGCTTATTACTGTGTGACACTCGTACAGAAATCAAACTGTATTAACCTCTATGTTGATTGTATTACTCATTGCATGATACTAAAACCTCATTTGTACTGTTAAGAAACTGAAAATTTTCTCTGTCATTTTTTTTGTACTTTTTGTAACATTAATGGAGCTTTTGTCCCCAGACCCCCAATGAAAAGGGGCCTGTGTGCTCAGTTCGATCATCCTGGCAAACAAAAGGCAATAACATAAAATAAAAATAATGAATGAATTAATTAATTAAACTGATCTAATTGAAAATATATGGATCATAATCCAAGTTATGTAGTTTTAATATTAATTACAATATGTCTTATTTCAGGTCTATATTAGATGAATGAAAGTTCATCTTAGCGAACGCTCACATGAGCGAATATTGCGGTACTCGAAACCGCAATTGCGAGATTGTGGTACAGTGAAGATGGGAATATTTGCCCTTTCCTCACTGTAGTGCGATCTCGGAGTTGGAATATATATTTAGGGGGGTTGTGGGGGGCTGCGCCCCCCACAATTGCAGTTTCGAGTATCTGGATATTCGCTCATGTGAGCATTCACTAAGGTGAACTTTTGTTCATCTGATATAGACCCCTTATTTATATGTATAATATATTCTGCTGCTATCTTCTGCTTCCCATATCATCAAATCATTTCTCTTCATTCATAATCCTATACCTCACAACCAGTCTTCACTTCAGATTTCACTGCCCTAACTACTTTCTTCCCTCATCTTCCCTCATCTCCATTTCTTTGAATTTCTAAGCACAAATCACATGATCTTATCTTCTTGACAAGCCCACTAATGTACCTCTTCAAATGCTCAGTGTTAAACATATACTAATACATAAATATTTATACTGTAATAGTGGACTTTATTTCATATAAATGTAATCTAATTAGCAAATGTATGTATAATTGTTAATGTAATTTACTGAATGGGCCAGATTCAATAAAGCCTACACTAAGTGTATATGATATATATTCAAGAACATTCTTATCACATATTTGTGCTTTCTAGTGACTCAAAAAGATTACACTAACTGTACATGTAGTCTACACTTTGTGGTAACCTTTATGGATTCCTGTCAATATTTAAAGCTGCAGGAATATCAATAGGCAAACTAAAATTAGGAGGAAGAAGGTGTGAGTCATGCCTGTGTTGTCTGTTCACTCAGAATGGTGTACATATAGTGTACACTTAGTGTAGGAATTATTGAATCCCGAGAATGTCTTTTCATATATACTACTGAAGGTTTGTTTAAAAATGTTTGCAATATGTTGGAGCTTTTCCCCCTGGGCTTCCATTTAAAATGATTTTTTGGGCTAAACGGACTTGAACAAACCTGGTAAATCAAATAAAATAAAATAAAACAATAAAAATAAATTTGGTTTAGCATTCAGCTGACAAGTGCATTAGTGGCATTTAAATTTAACACAAGACACTGTTTCCATTCAAGTAAGGTAGAGACCTTGCCTTAACACTTGATCTGACCCAACAGATATTGCCTACTTTTTAAACATTTACACCATAAGAGATACAAATGGGAACCATAATTTCCTGATGTCTGATTATACATCTCTTACAGCACTTGCTATTAATGGGGGTTAGACTAATAAACTTTAACATATTGTTAAATAAATGTGTAAGTGGTCAAATTATAGTCTAAAAGAGCAGTGTAGAACAATAAACAATAAACCAAAGAAAAGTTCTATGAAAAACTACCAGGAAGGAGTCTTGGATGCAGTTTTAGACTTTTGGCAGTTTTGTTCTTTGTTATTTATTAAAGAACAAAAGAGCTAAAAGTCTAAAACTGTGTCCAAGACTCCTTCCTAATTTTTTTTTGTGGAACCTTTCTTTGGTTAGTGGTCAAATTATGTTAAATAAGAGATGGTGCATATATTACCAGATACATTTTCTGAGCCCATAGTTCAAGATTTTTTTTTTTACTTTTTTAAATGCTTCATGACATCCACTTTAATAATCTTAGGGTACATTTTTTTTTTTAAAGAAGGACTAATTATAGTGATTTGTATTATTCAACAATGACAATTCGGTAAAATTTTCAGTTAGCATATCAGCCACATTCTTATTTTCTGTAGTAAGAATATTATTTATAAGAAAAGACTTACCAGTTATCTGCACTTTCCTAATCGAGTTGACATATTCAAAAAATGCTTCCTGTTATCATTTGTACACATCAGTGAACTTTCATATCTTTTCTGTAATAATGCCTTTTCACTTGTATTATTTAATTCAGACATTTTTACTGTGATTTGTTCTACTAACCCTATATTTCAGAACTCACACTCAAACACTAGGAGAGAAAAAATGGAAAATATGGTATGGAGTCATAAATATCACATAGAAAGCAGGAGGACTGGATGTGAGGGACAATGAGAAAATGTGGAAAAGGAACATCGACTAAAGTTAGAGAGTACTGATTAAAACCTATACATCAGGAAGTACTGTTTTTCACTGAAATACATGAAGAGCCTTGTTACAGGCTGCCTGAGTATGTTGTGGAGTTTAAATCTAGAGCAGCCTTCAAAAGATTATGAAACATCTGGAAGGGTGGGGCACCCCAAGATGACAGGCGGTAGTACCTACACAAAAGATGCACCCAAGCGGGATGACTAGATAGACAAACTTGTATCCTGTTACTATCATGTCACAGATATGCTACATAATTCACAATAAAATTATTTAGGTACTCGGCATACATTGTTGAAATGTAGCAGTAACACTTGCTTAAAATTATAAAAATGTTGAGACTTCTGGGTATTAGCTATTTTGCATGTGCTTTTAATGTAGCACAAAATCCAAGATGAGGAATAATGAAGGTAGAGAAATACAAGTGAGCCACAGGGCGAGAGAGAGAGAGGGAGAGAGAGACAGAGAGTGAAAGAGAAAGAAATAGAGATTCAGCCATGGGAGGGGGGGGGGGTTCCAAAGTAACAGTAGACTATATGAATAAATCATCACAGGTGTAGGGACACTCTTGGTAAACGCCATATAATCTAGAATTAAACACTATAATTTTGATTAGTTCTATACCTTTTATTTAATACATGTTTTAAATTTCTGTGTATTTTAATTTTGATAACTGGGTGGTTCCAGTGGAACATGTTTACAGGTAATAGCATGTGGTAATAATCAGATAATCAGCCCAAACTAAGGGTAACTGTTTAGGGTTTTTTTAGGTGGTAGGAAAAGCAATACTTTTTTCAGACTATTTTATGAAATATTTTGTCTTTCCTGAAATGTGGCTTCTGATAAGTCTCAGTATGGATTGCAATTTAAGGAAAGAAGGCAGAAAGGAAAGCAGTATCTGAGAAGAGGAGAAACATAATGCTGGGTATTTGAGAATATATGCTTGCCTACATTTGGTGTTATGAAGAATCCTAAAGAGGTCTTCTAATACGCTTCCAGCAGTGTGAGAATAAAGCATTCTGGGAATTATTGCAGTGACTGGCCAGACGAACAGTAGATACTAGGCAGAAAAAAATGAAGTTGCATAAAAAATGTAAAACACCTTTATTATAACAGCAAGCTGCATAAAAAATGTAAAACTTTTATAAGACACATTTATTATAACAGCAGCATAAATTAACACCAAAGGGAGGTAGAAGGCACCTTGTAGCCAAAGAGAGAGTCAATGCTTTACAAGTTTTTTTAAGCATCTTTATTAAACATGGCATTCCTGAAATGCTGATTTAAAGAGCTTTTAATGTCCCAAATAAGTTTCATAAATGAAAAATTGCAACAAATCTATTATGAAACATCGTGTCTCCCAAAGCAGAGATGCAAAATATCATTAAATGGTTTATCATATAAACTTAAAATAATACCACCTTAAAATATCTAAACACAAGAAGCATTTCAACATTAAAATCATATTTTTTGTAGTGTATCCCCCTACCCCCTCTGATGTGAGGACTTTGCCCCAACTTCCCTAGCCTTCATATATATTGTCTTATAGGTTACATAAATTCCTTTTTCTCCAAGCCACTTGACTTCAGAAACTTCATTATACATCAGCAATACACTTTGTTCAAAGATGGCATTGAGTGGATTGTCCATAGATGAACTTTTGGTTCTCATGCTGAACCGTGTTCCTTATTTGTTTGATGCCTCACTCTGATTATTTACTTGTTGGTTGCACTTATATTGGCCCAAATCAAATTTAAACTGTTCCAGATGGATTTTGTTGTTGACAACATTAATAGAATTTTACAGTAACATCTTTGTTTCCATTATGTTTAGCAGGGGCGACACAGGTTTTCTTTGGCTGTCATCTCTCATTTTGCTTTCAGTGAAGTTATTTCCAAATTAATGTACTGCTTTTGTTTGAGCCGTGAGATGCTTTGCCTCACAAACATTCATTCTGAATTTTAGCTGTATTCCTCTGAAGCACCAACCTTTGTGCGATTTTGATCTGTATTTTGTATAGCTGGTTACAATAGATTTGCTTCTGTGGGGACTCATTTACTGCGGACCTGATATATACTCTCATGCTTGTATTACTTAAGCAGATATTTTATTTTATTTAATAGCTTCTTTGTACCTTTGTTTTGTATATTCTTTTGAACTGCTCATCGATAATGAATGGTTTCAGAGTTATTTCTTTAAATAATTATTTGTAAGATCAGTGCCTTATTTCATTTGTTCATTTTAGTAGGCATTCAGTGCATTGGAATCAAGCACTATAATAAACTCAAAGTCAAAATGAAAGTCAAACAGTAAAGAAAATGAGACATAGCAAGATGATAACAACTTAAGCAGAACAATTATTTACATACAATACCTCAATTGCTCATAAAATATGACACAGCAAACATTAGTAATTCCTAAGTGAAATTTTAACACATTTATCTTTTTGCTTCTGTGGGCTTTATCACTATTGAATAATATAACCAACCAACCAACCCACAAGCAATAAATACAATTTGCACCTCCTGTTATGAGCCTCAGGCACTGAACAAAGTGCAGACATGGCAAAAACAAGGTTGCTTCACAGGTTGGCTAGTCTCTTGATCTCTCTCTCTCTCTCTCTCTCTCCAAGCTCAGGAATCAGGAGGGTCTTGTGAGATTTGACAAAAGTCAAGTTGAGGTGGTAAGGGCCATAGTGATGATGCCATTTAAGTATCTCCCCTTGGAAACATGCCAGGCATCACCCTCTGGGAAGAAGCCATGAGATATAGGTATAACATAGTATAAGGGCTGTATGTTTTGACTAAGCTAGGAGCACATTGGGATTCCCACAGATACTGATGCAGACTGATACTGGGAAAAGGGAAGCTTACTCTACCCTGCTTAGTGCCTATCCATTGCCTCCATAAATCACAGCAAGACAATCAGTTTAGAAAATGGATGGATGGATAGACAGATGTTTAGCTAGCTAGCTACTGAAAAAGATAGAGAAAGAGAAAGAGTGTCCCCCAGATTCATGAAGCCTGCGCCAGGCGCAGGCATAGCGTATGTGGGACAACGCCAAATATGTCCGCCGAGCGATTCAGGTACGAACCAACTCCACGTGCACTACCGGCATACTCCAGATTTACACAGCCCTCAGCATAGGTATGCAAATCACCCCATGCACAGTGTCACACCATGCTAATGAAGGCATACAGCGATTCACGAAGTGGTGCAGGCGTAGCGCAACCCATGGAAATGTAAACCAAAAAACATGGTTTACATTTTCCCAAACAGAACATCGGAGTTATGGAAGCGGACCAGACTCATGTATTACAAAGTTAACATATGCCAATGGCAAAATACACAGCCAATGGCACAAGAAAAGATGTACAACACCTAAAAAAACAACATTTAATGTCATGTCCACAGTAACGCACAGTACAACCGCAGGGCATGTGTGTGCAAACAGGAATACAAAGGAAATATATACAAATGTCATAAAATCACAATGAAAGACAAATCAGGATTGCACTATAATATGCAATGGTAGGCATGGCACACCACAAGCAAGGCACAAGGGTTGCCAAGGGCCCGCAACAGTGTTTGGCGCTGTAACTATGAATTAGTAGTCAATGTCATGCAAATGAGGCAGGTAATACTGAATCGCAAACGTCCCGCTGGATTAAGGATGTACCTGACGGCACAGCGCTATAACACCGAGGAGTGTATCAGAGGTGATACATGACATCAGCAGAGGGGTGTGCCACCGTATCAGTAAGCACATGGGAGCAATGCAAATTTGGCCTGGCCATTGCTAAGCAAAGCTGCAGGACAGGGGTGGGCAGGAAGGTATAGAACCGTTTAGCTGAGAGCACACATGGTGCCCGAAAGCACATGTGTACAGGGATGAAATTGTGCCCGAAACCCGGTAAGCGGATGCACGCGCCGCGAACAATAGCACAAACAGGAAGGTCAGGGGAAGAAAAGAAGGAAATGCCGAAGCAGGGTAATTGGTGTACTAATGAGCAATTAACACCAATCAACTCACGGCGGCCAATCGACGGCAGTAGTCAAGCCTGCATGCAGAAACTTGCAAAACAGGATAGGGAAGGCACAGGATTGCAAAGAAAGGAGGGGAGGACTTGGAATGCAAAGATAGGAGAACTGTCATAGCAGAGCAAAGCAAACCCACAGTAGATCGGCAATAGCACACATTATGCAAGATAAGCCAGGTCTAGGAAAGTACAAATGAAAGCAGGCAGCTGGATGCATGCCAGCAAATGGTAGGTGTAATGTGCACAAATGTAAATGGAAGGGCAGGAGGTAATTCACGGCATCCAAATGTAATGCAACACCAAAGGCAGCACAATAGTGGTTCCGTTACTAAAACACAGAAGATACCCTGTAGCCAGGATCGTACATACATACACACCCTATGACATCATCAGTGTTCACAGCAAAACAGTATAAAGTGTGAAAGCACCCAACACACACCTGTGTATTCCCAAACACCGCACCATAGGTGTAAACAGATGGGGAACTTTTAAAATGTACATGTTGGGAGCTGCCATAGCTGTGATTCATCAGCATGTGTTACAGACCGACAGTGTTGTGGAGGATGATGCCGCCAACCACCGTAGGCCTCAGAGGAGGAGAATAGTGTTCAGACCAAGGGTAACCTATCAGGGGCTACATGATATGGAGATAGTAGAGCGTTACAGGGTGGACAGGGACATCTTACAGCAAATAGTAGAGCTGTGCCGGCCACGCCTGAGAACCAGAAACAACAGAGGGGAACCCGTCCCAGTGGACACGAAGGTATGTGTAAGCTTGTAAATACTAGCCACAGGTACCTTTCAAAGGCCAACTGGAGATATAATGGGGATCTCACAGGCATTGGCATCCAGGGAACTTCCCCCAAACTCAGGAGGAGTTGGCCAGCAATATGTGTCACTTCCACCATGTGGCAAACTACCCGGAGGTACTAGGTGCGATAGACTGCACGCACATATAAATCAAGTCACCACCCAGTGAGTATGGTAGGCGCTACATAAACTGCAAGGGATTCCACTCCATCAACTGCCAGGTCATGTGCAATGCCCAGGGCATTATAATGGATGTGTGTGCTGGCAGCCCTGGAAGCTACCACAACTCCCGTATCTGACATGCCTCACAGATGTATCAGGTATTTGTCAGGGGGGACATCCCACAAGGCCACCTTGTGGGGGATGCTGGCTATGCACTGGAGCCATGGATGATGACCCCCATCAGAAATGCACACACACCAATGCAAGAACGCCATAATGAGGCACACTCATAAACTAGAATCATCATAGAGCATGTGTTTGGGATGCTGAAATCATGGTTCCAGTGCTTGGACACATCTGGTGGAGCCTTGCAGTACTCTCCAGGCACATGTGCCCACATCTTCATAGTATGTGCCATGCTACATAATATGATCCTGTGGAAACAGCTGCAGCAGGGTCAAAATGGGAGAGGGCCTCACAGCCCACCGCAATTTGCCAAGGCCAACACAGGCACAGAGGGATCCAGACTATGGACACACTGTGCCAGCCCCAGTAGACAGATGGAGGCGTGCCCAATATGCCTACGCCTTGGCAAAGAGGGAACGTACAGCACATACCTTGACAGTGTAGGCTCCCACGGACTGACACCCCTCCCCACCTGCACACACAGTAACATGGATGGCACACAAACACGACTACCTGCAAATTGTGATGTATAGGTTGCCCACTGTGGAATCCTACATAGGCAGCCCTCAAATATTGTATACGCAACAGCCATTGGAACATGGAAATGTCAACACCTGAACAGTAGATGCGCCTATCAGCATCTGTCGGTGCTGTGTGTATAGGTTCTCAGGTACATCGGTAGGTACACGCCCAATTGTCAGAGGCAAAACACCAAATGGGGCAAACAGTGACTCCCGTTGCTACAACATAGAGTAAGCAACTGTTGCTTACTGGAGCAGAGGCAATTGCGGGGGCACATGTGTGTAAGCACTGTCCTGCACACACTCATCACGGATTACCCGCTGCATTACCGAGGGGCTCCACAAAATGTAATCATGGATGTTGTGTCAAGGCAGGGGAATGTACTCATGACAGGCATTAATCACCCTGGCATGCTGCATCCACGGTCGTATGAAGGTGTAGCAAATTATCAGGTGTAGCTAATTGTGATATACATAGCCAATGCCGGAGTACAGCCAGTAAACATCACATGGACATACCATTAACTGGACTCATCAATTTGTAAACTAACGGAGTTATCCATGTGAGTGTAGTATGGAATAACTGCTGTAGTGTACTGCACATACAAAATGACATAATCTGTGTACAACCCCCAGATGTCCAAGTGGTACATGCAGTGACTGTCATGCATGTTCCTGGTCCCACGTCCCGCAAGGCATGTAACGTAATCCCGACGGCATGGGTAATGCATTCCATATGCAGGAAATCAGAATATGTGTAGCACACATCAGCGGGAATAAGCATCGTCCACAGCTGGTAAGCGATGTTTAAATACGACTATACGGATATGCGCGAAACAGGGCTAAGCGTCACCGACCACTACGCAGATCACGGTCAATGATGTACAGAACAGGTGACACCAGCATTAGTCACCCCTAAACAAATAGTGCCTGCCTGAAGGGTAAAACGACCACTGCCAGGAGTGGAACAGGCATTCATGTATACAATCACCCAACACTATTGCTAGGCAAGATGTACGTACGGTAGGGTTGCCACAGTTCAAATGACCAATGTGGGACATAGGCCAGATGTCTGCAAGACGACATATACACCCAGCCAGTATGAAAACCAGAACGTCAGTGTTTTGCATAGATAAAAAGCTTATTCTGGTAATGGTCGCAGGTACGTGTTCCGTGTCCTGTAACATGTAGGTGGGTCAGATACAGAATAAGTGTTTTATGCAACTATGAAATAAACTATAGGGAATATGTTTGTCCCAAAGTTGCAGGACATTTGCTATGTTCACAAATATTTTGCAGGACACAACTGCACAAAGAGGGACTGTCCCTCGCAAAGTGGGATGGGAGGTAATCTTAACCTATGGCAGGTGTGTAATGTGACAGGTACAGACACAAATGTGTGGAGTCCAGGAAACACAGTATGCACTGGCAAACACACAATGAAAGGCGTAGCATGCCTGTCACCACCCCTGTCTGAGATATGTGTGTGTGTATATATATACATATATATATATATATATATATATATATATATATATATATATATATATATATAAATTTATATATATATATATATATATATATATATATATATATATATATATATATATATATACACACACATATATAATACAGATAGAAAGGGTGATAGTGTGATATATGTCGATATGCAAGGGGTCACTGACATCTGCATATATATAGATAGGTCGACGACATTCAAAACACCTTTGAAGTACAAATAAACAGGATACCGCCAACTATGGAACATGTCACACACAAACACACGTAACCAGGAGGCTGAAAGACAGAAAGAACACAGTACTGGAACAGTAGAACCACGAGCAATATGATGATAGTAAGGACATGTAGTCACCACTGCGGTCCATGTAGGTACCTAGTACAACTGTGGTTGTGAGTGATGTAGCCTGTGTATGTGTGTGTTGAGGGTGCCATGTGTGTTCCCGTGTGACTAAAGTGTGTATGTGTCCACATTGTGTGTCTGTAGGTGGCAACTCGGAGGTAGAGGATTACAGTAGGTGCGGGTAGAGCTAGCCATAGGCATGCAGTAAACACCTGTCCCACATTGGGAGGGACAGCCCCCCCTGGGCAGGTGTGTCCTGACATGAAACATTACAAAGGGCAACTGTCCGAGAGTTTAGGACATTAGTATGTCCCGAATATTATGCAATAGTTGCAGAAAATACTCATGCCTGTATGTAAGAAATGGAAATGTTACATGCAAACCGATAAGTAGTTAAGGACCAAGAACAATTGGTATGTAATGAGGATAAAAGTATGTGCTATCCTGTGTACTGACCGTGGCCATATGTCAGCCTGTAAACACCACTGTGTGACCTGCAAGTGTCCAACTATGGCCCTATGAAAAGGTGGAAAGCCATGTGACAGAGGGTCTGACACCAACACCAGTGCAATGACTGCAAATATCTGGGACAGACATACACGGGATAGCGGTCATTTACAAATATCCCTGCACATATCGCCGTACATCCGGAGGTATGAAGGTATCAACCTCACCTGCATACCATATAGAAACCAATTAACAATGGCCTAAAGTAAATTCCCATAACAGAAGTCTATTAAGTGATAGCACTGCAATTAGGGAAGGGGCCCACACACACATATATATATAGAGAATATGTAGAAATGCAAGTCCCACAAAACCGTATATGCTACGTTCACCCACTTACATCCCCCACACTGGAAACAATAGCAATACAGATGGTAACCACAGCCCAAACATCTAGTTAGTCAATTACATCTGCTGAACCATTAACATACCTTGTGAGAGACACATTTAAAGGTGCCATGCAAAATTGTATCCGTCGTATAACGGAACAAACGGCGATGTTACAGGTGTTTGCAATAGTCCTTTACCAGATGGGTGGGATGACAGGTACAGTCACAGGTAGAACCACATACTCAAGCCGTCACACACAATCCACGGGGGACATGACTCCAAAATAGACTTGGCTCTACACATAGCAGTTGCAATTACACACAACAAAACACAATACAGGCCGTCACCCCGAAGGCAGGGGAAAATGGCCAACGCCCAAGTGGAGAATTCAGTTATACCCCACTGTTGCCACGTAATTGGCGAATGGAGTAGTTGCATAGCTGAAGTGCATGTAATTAGTCACACCGGACCACCAATTGGCTACAGTAAACCACATGTTGCAGGTATAGACATATATAAGGATGACTTGCCAGATATGCAAACTGTATGCTCATACCGTTAAACAGTTGAAAGAGTGATACAGAAGAGCAAGATAGAGACGAAACACCAGAACGATATCAAGGTATGTAGAACACTAACTGTATGTATAGTATGTTCTGTATTAAGTTATGTCAGTGTATGCATAGTCTGGTTTGCAGTAATTAAAAGTGTCCTCCATGCATAAAGTGGGGAATTGTATTTATGTAGTGATGTCTTGCTGATCGTACAAATGCTTGTAGAAGATGTGCGTCCAGCAGTGGGCCACAAGGTAAACAGCACAGAAACCACAAGGGATGCAACATGATGGCTTTAAACAGAACAATGTCATATGACCCATCGTCAGTGGCAGGGTATGTCCAATAAGTACGTGCAATAGCAGGGGATAGTATATGTAGATATACTGTAACAGTACGCATGTGTATGGGCATATAAAGTCAATTACATGTCTAAGGTGGACCCTCTGTGCAAGTATGCTTTGAATTATGGGATACCATGTAAAACATGTGTAATGTATGGTACAGTTGATTGATATGTCAGATATGCTACACAGGAGAACAGGCATATGATGCATAACAAAGGTATCATATAGCGATGTGAGTAGCATGTGATTAATATATGTATAAACAGTTATGATGAAATAAATAATGTAATCCACTCTGTGCATTTGCAAAGGATGCAAACATTACTCCCATACTAGAATAGCAAAAGAGATGTGACAGACAAACATGAACATGTGCGTGTACAATAACAGTATACATATGGCTGTAGTCATGGGACATTGTAATAGTTTGACAGCTAATCTAACTGGAAGGGCTATACCAGCAACCATGCACAAAGGACATGTAATAGCTCCACAGGTTCATATGTAACAACAACTACAGTGTGCACACCAGTGGCACCTCTCTAGGGTAGTGTCCTTTGAAAAAAAAAGCCATGTGTAACCTGCATCTCTGCACAGTACAGCCACTGCAGTGATCCCTGGCGTGCATGTGTCCACCATCCACCAAGCGAGGTATCACATGAACACTGCTACTGACTGTCCATGCGTGATGTACATAGGAATCATGTCCCAAAGCATGGTGAGTGTCCGGTCTGGGAATGCAACCCCCAAGCACATGCCACACACTGTCACGTGTGTGCACATATCCATGAGCATCATGCTCATAGTGGCTATTGTGTATGTTGTGTATGCGGAGTTCATCCCTAAACATATTTGCAGACATGGGCCCTATCTTTGCAGCAGAGGTCACCCCTGAGTATGTAGTCCGCAAATGTGTACAGATGTGGTGTCTGTACATAAGCCACAAACTTTAACAGTCATAGCTCAATAAACTTTATGGCATTTTAATGTTGAGTTATGTAAAGCTGTTGTGTAAGGTACACCCTAACTGGGGTGTTGTACCCATGGATGTGTGTATAAGTCCGGTGTTCAGAGGTACAATGGGTGCCTATGTACCAGCTACAAACCCAGTACAGACATATGTGGACACATAGAAGGATATCCACGCCACAGTGGCAATGTGTGTGCGACATACCTGTATCTTACAAACACGTACAATGCGACATGTATGTAGGGGACTAACACCTATGTGATAACCAGTGGGTGGATATTGTACTGCAAAGGGGATGTTAATACCAAGTGTCATGCAGGTAGAGGCCATGATGTTCATATCGGTATCTGTCACAGTGACACCCATATGGATGGGGTCTGTATCAGCTGGTGGAGCAACAACAGTGCTTGGTATGCAGTGGTCTGTAAAGCTAGGCAGGGAAGTCCTTTCAGTGGTAGCTTGTACCTCAGGGAAGCATATACCGAACATGAGGGCCCCATGACTGAGTACTGTGGTATGCCACATGTTACTGGAATGCAGTATGTGATATGGTATGCCATCCTCAGTGTGTGTGTCCTGTCCATTAGCCACTTTGCATAACATCCGGAGACATATGTTGTGATGTGCAGGTAGATGTGTATGTTGTCAATACCAGAATGGAGAATGGTGCTGAATGGCAGCGAGAGGACAATGCAGGCCATGTGGACCCCCGTATCATCATCAACTACTCTGGTGACTGTATGAAAGGTGTCCAACAGGTGTAGGAGGCATGCTGTGGCCCCAACAAGACCAACCCAGCTGGCATCAAAGGACTGGAGCACAACAAAGACTCAGCGAATGATGTTCATGATGATGTGCCCTATAGCCGTGCATAACAGTCCAGTGAGGTGTGTAGGGCAATAGTCCCAGTTGTGCATTATGGCACCACTTTTGTGGAGTGTTACTGTTGCTGTGTGCCAGTCAGGGGCCACAATGTCTGGTGCAAGACTATTTCTGAATATGGTGTCCCAGTGGGGAGACATGCTGTTCAGAGGGCTGTGGACATGACAGCCTGGGATATTGTAGGGTGGCAAGGGGCCAGTGTCCTAGGGCATATAGAGTGCAGGTCAGTACTGTGTAGGTGTAACTGCAGGTACACCGTAATGTTCATGCAAGGAATGTGGCCCTGCAGGGAGTGAGAGGGTGTAATGTTAGCATTGAAGACATCAGACAGCATGTTGCTAACATCACCTGTTACTGTCATGTTCCAGAGTGACAGTTGTATGTGTGAGCAGATTTGGGTATTGCATACGACTACTGACATACCACCATAATGCCTTGTGGTACATCTTGGAATGTGTCGCAGTAATGTGTACGTAGCTAGTTATGGAGTATGTGATGAGGGATCCCTTGGCCCTACCAAGGCTGACCAGTGAGTTACCCCACCCATGGGAATGTGCACCACTGTGTAACAGCCCCCACCTGTTGTTGTAAAGTATGTCCATGGGACCGCACCCCCAGAGTGTCGTCTGTAATCTGGTGTGTACCATTATGGCTCTGTGTGGAATAGCATGAACCATATTGTCATGTACGTGCTAATGAAGTGCACTGGGGTATGTCTCAGCATTTGCATGTGCATTGTCCACCTGCACGTGTGTCACGACAACAACTACCGCTATCATACGACATCTGTTGTAGTACTCATCTACTATGTATGCCATGAAGTGTGTGGTGCCGGTATGTGGCTAACAAGCGTGAGTAGCACATGTTTGGATTCCACCAATGAGGGGATAACCCCAGGTGTGGAACAGCAGTCACATGTTGGTAGTGTCCATGTCAAGGATACTGTTGGTCTTGAAGGTGGTGTATGGGTCGAACCAGCTGAGCGGAGGTTATGACTCACACACAGCGTACACCTAATGTGTCAGTACATGTGCGGCTATCACAGTTAAGTGTGGGTTACTGTCAGTCTCATATTAGTAGCAGCAGTAGTTCCGGACACAGTTATATGCACGTGGAGCACCTGTGATGCATTGTGCTAAGTAACCAGCCAGGATGTGTGTACAACATAGTGGAATATGGGGACATCTCAGCCATGGGTGTGCCAGTCCAGGTACGTGCCTGAGAGGTACGGTCTGTCTATAACCAGTCATTGCAGGTGTGCTCTGCAGAGCCAAGAGGCAGGTCCCAGTCACTGCAGTGATATTGAAGTGATGCAGTATGAGGTGTGCCTTGCCTGCGTGCATCACAGAGGATGATGTCAAGCATTGTGTGACATGACCACATGCTTCGCTAGCCAGTTCCCGTTCTGGTGGTGACTGTTATTGGACACTGTGCAAGACAGGCAGTATAAAAGCAGCAAGAGTCCAACATGTGATCTGTACTCCCAGGGCTGACAGGTGCAGGTCAACTGTGCCACAGCATCATGTTGTTTGACCGGGTCTGTCAAAGTGGACATATACTAGATGCCTGTGGAATGACAGCAGAAGCATAGACAACAGTTGGGAATGACACAGTCATTCGTAGTACAGTGGTAACAGGTCCGGATGACCGCAAAATGCTACCCAGGGCTTGGACCACACCATCAGGGCTACAACACTGGTGGTCTATTGCATGTCCCTGCACAAGTAGTCTGTGCCCTGAGATACAACTTCAGTCACACAAACATGGAAGATGAGTCACATCTTACCTGCTGAGTTGTGGCATGTGTGCATAGGTTATGTTGCAGAACCAGTTACCTGACAGCAGGATGTAAGTGACTATCACATTGTGTAGCCTGCTGAGTGGAACAGCAGTGTGACTGCCGACAGTCACCTAAGACAAGTGTGTTGTGTATGTTATGACACCCTATTGGCTGTATGTGATGGGCACACATGTCTGTGGGCTATAGGTTGGTGTGGTTGTGTTTGGCGATGTGGGCTGTTGTTGGTGCCTACACAGAGTACGGACAGGTACTGTACAAGGTGTCTCCGTATGTGTGGCCTGTGGTGGGGATCATGTGGGACTATGTGATGTGTGGAGTGCGTTGCCAATGTTGCACATCCCCACATGACTGTCAGGTGCAGTCAGGTTGGTGACAGTATAACTCCCAGCAGGGCTGCATATGTGCATCCCCCACAGGCTGTATTGTTGTACGTTGGGAGGTGTGCATTGACTGTGTACATGAGAATAGCTCTATTGCCACATGTACAACATAGTCATCATAGTGACAGGCAATAGCACTGGTACATGCCAGTTGGACATGCCTGTATATAAGTGGTACATGCCAAGTAGACACGCCGTATAAACCACCATGTCTCACGAGGTATGTGAGTGATGTGTGTATGACAGCTGTTGTACAGTTAGCAAGCTGGAAATGTATGGACAGACAGTGTACCTGTGAGGACTGGTGTGAAATGGGTGCTAAACTAAGCAGTAGCTCATAACGTGCCAAGAATGCCCATACATTACAGATAGGGTGTTGGATAATATCAACCCACAAGTGTTGACAACAGTCATGATTGGTGGCACCGCATCAGAACACTGCCGGGTATGGTCTGCAAGTCCTTGAACCATTATCAATGTAGATGTTAGCAGTACAGATGTACAAGACAGTACGGATGTTCGGCTACAAATGCCTTTGTATGTCACAGGAGTGTTCTACTAGTGGCCTGTTGACAGACTCACAACTACTAAAGGTGCTACAGTGACATGTGCATATCACATGGTGTCAGCTACAGTAAACCAGGGTTAATGTGTTGTACCCCACCTGCATTGTAGCCCATACCACACAGACAAATGCCAGCCATCTGTGTATGTGAGGATGTGAATGGCCATGACCTATGGGCAATAGTTGTCACAGTGTTGCGAACAACATACAGAATGGGCTGTGTATGTGATGTGTGTGACATATGTGCACATTCTGGTGGATGATATCAGCAATGACACCACTAGGGGAATACCCCTGTACCCATTAAGAAACACCAAGGCTGTGGTCAACAGTATGGACACTGTGTTAGGGATGGTGTAGTGTAGTACACCTCCCTGAGCTGGAGCACTCTCCCTGGCCCTTTAGGTAGTCATCCGAGGTACCCATGACATGACAGGGTGGTATCCATGAGCACGAAAATCATTGGACAGGCATACACAGCACCCGTGGACCAGTACTGGAATACACATCACCCTTCAGGGGTAAGGCCCATGCATGGATGGCCGATACCAGCCTCCACAATACTCACCTCCAGTATGCAGCATGCTATCCACCTTGCATACAGACATATGCCACACTATGCTGTTAGACATGCTACATGTCCATAGCCTGATCTGAAAGACATACGTCATGGACAACCACCGTCCTACGACTAGGATGGCCACTTGCTGGACAGATCCCTGTGTCATACCTGTGACATACTCCCACCATACCATGCAGCCCTGTCCACATAGCTGCACATATCATCCCTGTCATACATGGTGTGATGGCCGTATGGTAGATGTAGTATCATCTATCTGGATCAGTAATGTGTCACTGATGCCCCTCGTGGTGGTGTAATGGGTGTCAGATACAGCTAGGAAACCCAGCCCATACATGCTATAGCCGATAACCTTACCTGCGAATGACGTCCGACTAGCCATTGTCCCATGTCTATCACATGTGCTATACAGGCGATCCGTGGCAGGATGTTGAACAGCTGTACAGTGCAGTGTAGATGTCTATGGCAAAAAAGATTCATGTACAGGTTTCCATGCATACTTGGTGCATTGTCACTGCCCAAGTCCAGTAAGGCTGTGTCTGGGTTGATATGTGACATAACCACAGCATCAAGGTCAACAGCATTACCGTGGATACATCAGGCATGTGTAGATAGGTAAGAACACCAGTGCAGGCAAACAGACATGCCCACATGGAGACAGATGTCACATGCAGTAGGAACACTAATGAGGTGACACACATATATGGGGATGATATCCAATGCATACTGGGTGTTACATGTGTGAGACACATACATGCCAGTCGTGTTAGTGTCATGTTGATTTGCAAAGATAACTGTGCAGATGTACTAGAAATGTATGTGCAGCAGTATCACTGTACATGTCTATAAATGTGATCTGTCACCTTCATCATGTCTTACAGATAATGCCGCGTACACACCTACCAGCATACAGCTGACAGGAGGATGATGTCATAATCCCCTACCTCCATGAGAACTACAAGGTGTTATTTAGCCATGTGCCACAGCATGCACAGCAGCGGGATGACCTGTGGCAGGATCTTCGCAGGATGATCAATGAAGTGGGTGGCCACAACCGCACCTACCAGCAGGTGCGCAGACACTGCACGGACTTGATACATCATGCAAAACAGCATGCCACTACAATCGCCAGGGAACAAGGTGGAACAGGTGGTGGACCACCAACCCAGCCTTCACTCACATACACAGAGGAGCTACTGGCCAGTCTGGCAACACCCTCAGAACAGCCCCCACAAACACTAGCTGCCATCGTGGAGGTGGGTGTCTCCCAACCAATGAGCCTGGAGTTGCCTGGTAAGTCAGTACTGAACATATGGCCAGTATATCCCACGTGCGTGCATGTATCAGTGTACATCATGTAATGTAACAACATATGCAAGGTATGTGGACACACATGTTTTATGCTACCCTGTATATGCACCTACCTCTGAACTGTACAGGTATTTGCAGGATGTCCAGATGTCTGCCTCATATTGTCGGTGTGTTCCCCTTAATATCTGTCCCTTTCTGGCAAATAGCTGAGGAACGGAGTCATTAAATGATGACATACATTTGTGTTTACGACTGCACATTCTGTGTAAAACCCATGTGCATGCAAACCTATTAGTCTAGCAAATTTCTAAGTTAATAAGAGCAATATGTCACAGTTGTCTCTATATGTCCCTCATCATAGTAGGCTTTGTCCACATTTATTGTTCTAAGAGGTTGAAAGGTATGGTATGCACACATGTGCTGACTATATGCTATTGTACAGTCGAATGTGTTAACTTGCACTGTGCACCCTGTGGCTGTCATACAGTCATGGATAATGTTCATACTGCTGTGTCACCATATACAGGTACCTCTGGCATGCCGCACAGACAAGAGTCCATTGCAGCTGAGACTGTCATCGGTATCAGGCATGTCAAAGCATAAATCTATTCACCATGTGGCCAGTTAATACATGGATTTACAGGTCGCATCACCCATCATCCACACAGGCCACCCATGTGCAATATATACAACTGAAATGATACACAGACATGAAACTACAGTATTTGTCATTGCCACATGTGTGTCCAGCTGTGCATACAATGGTGGAGGTGTTCTACAATGGAGGCATATGTACTATACAGTGGAACAAAACGTGTGGTACACAAACCAGTACCGCACAGTGAGCAGTGATATGGGCAGACCACAGGCGTCGCCATTGTGTTATATGCCCCTGCAATGGTTTCACACATTGTGATGTTTCATCCGACATGTCTGAGACACGTAGCGTTTTGGTTGCAATATTGTCACAATTTCCCATAACCCATACCCCACATACCACACATACACCTATTGTCTGCATAGCCCTGTGGATGGTGACATATCCAACATCTATGGGTGTATGTCATATGGGACAACACAGACATGTGTGATAGATGGCCATCACATACATGACCAACACATGTGCACACATGGCCATGGGGGATGGCCGGAGACACGTAGCCACACAGAAGACGGGATGTGGATACACCCTGCCCCACTTTGTCCACACATGGTCCAATTACAGCCGTACTAGACTGATTGTACAGGTGATGTGGTACGCTGCACATCCTAAATGCCTGTGCACAGCTAGTGGAGGTGTCAGTGACATGTACCTCATAAGATGTGTTGAACATGATGTCTGTGTCATAGCATGACGGTAGTCATCTTCGCAGATTAAACTGACAATGACACCAGGCCACAGATACTGTACTTTTCCCCTCCCGCCGTAGGACATCACTGTTAGATGTGCACCTTGTGTGTGTGGTACATCAATGTCATGTGTGAAATGGTGATGTGACAGGTCCGCTATGTGTGGACATGGTTGCCAGGCAGCTAACACTCTGTAGTCATCATGCAGGGGTGTCATCTGTATGTCCTCCAGTGACCTGTCACATGACACAGCATGGTTGGGTGTGTATACACCTCAGCATTGTAGGTCACAATCCACAGGTATGTCATGGGTATGCATGCAGTTCTGGATATGCAATGCGTACATAACATGCACTGTTTAGCAATATAGATGCCTCATGATGCCATGCAATGGCACATTGTCTGTACATCACACTGTACAGCAATGTAGACGGCTCACAGTCCCCTACCATGCCCATGCACATTTGCTCAACATGCATTCTATCTGTAGGGCATATGGACAACACCGCAATGTGATACCCAGTACGACGCTGTACATGTGTCAGGACACCATTGTGTCAGGCATGCATGCATGTTAATGCACACGTCAGCAGATTACATGTCAAGGTCACGTTAGCCATGTGTATTGTTATCCTGTTCTGGTCCACATGGTGCATCACGGGGATGCATGCATACTACCATGATCATGTGAATTGCATGGATAATGATATGACACCTGCCTGCTGCAGTGTGCATTCCAGGGGGGTATGCTTACAAACACTATTGATATCTGAGCTGCATGCTGTCAGCTGTATCACAAGCATGCTGCATGCCATCTGTCATCTCACATGCATGGTGTGTCAGTGTTTGTGTCAGTGTGTGTGTATCAGTGTGTGTGTGTGTCAGAGTGCGTGTGTGTGTGTCTATTGTAATTTAGAGTCTTTCTTTGCATTCACAGGTGATGTAGGTGCGTTACGCTCCTGCGGTCCATCTGATAATGTCCTCACAAATACTAGCAGTGATGAACATATGCACGAGGTACAGGCAGGGATGTCAGGGGTGGAATCTGTGCCAACGGTTGCCAACCCAGCTATGTCCCCCTCTTCCCCACACACAGTTCAGCTGCCAACACATACTGCATCTACAGTGGCCATAGAGGAAGGACAGTCAGCGTTTGTTAGCGTTGAACAGAAACGTGTGGTGGCTACAGAAGGTGTGTCCACACCATGGTGGCAGTATACTGACTGCAGATGTGCCACACAGGCATGCGGCTGGTGCTGCTTGCAGGAGGACCTCTGGCAGACATGCACCTGCAGGACATAGTGCAGCAGCTGGGATCACCAGTCGCATGTTCCAGACTGTAATGGCGGCACAGGCACGTGCCGAATGGCAGAACAGAGAAGGGCAGAGGCTGCAGAGGGCTGCTATCACTACCTTAAACAACAACATCCAGGAATTGGCAGGTGCTCAGCAGCAGCTTGCTGATGTTCTGGACGGGCGATTGGGTGACATGGTCAGAATCCTCGACCGTGGCATGGCAATCCACGAGCATGAGCTGTCTGTGCTGGAACATCTGGTAGGGGTGAGGCATAGGACACATGAACGTAGGCCAGCTACACCACCTAGTGCAGGTCAACGTGAGCATGCCACCTCACATGGCCGCTCCCATAGTGCCGGTAGCAGTGCAGCTGGTGCTGCGCTGTCCACACCAGGTCACAGCAGGCCACATGGACGTGGCCCTGGAAGTTCCCAGAGTGGACACGGTTCCAGTCGCCATGTGTCATCGGACAGTAGCCATTCTGTACCTCTGCCTGGTAGTGCCTGTGCAACCCCTGGCAGGCACAGGACACGTGGCCATGTCCGGTCACAGTGAGCTGTACAACCTGGTCTGTACAATCTGGAGCTGTCCATAATACCCTTGTGTAGGCCTCACAAATGACAGAACTGTGTGACCACATACACGCACACAGCAAACACAACTGTAGGGCTCCACAACACCCACATGCATATGGAACAGACATGTCCATTCAAATCACCGGCCCTTACCCACACACATGATGTCATCCATTGGTGCAGCCTATGCCCCTGGCAAACAGTATCATCCTGTGCATATGATGAAGCCTGTGCTGCATCCCTGTAATCCACACCATCGGTGCAGGGATATGCTCAAATGGTCTGATACACAGGGTGAACAGAATAGTGAGAGGTGTGTGGTCCATGCACACATCCACTACAATCACATGTTTGACATATCCAAACATGTGTGTTCGTTGGTGTACAGCAACACTCATCTGTCACAGCTGTGTAAGACCCGGGGCCCCTGGTATGTCTTGAGCTGACCTGGTCATGTATAGTGGTATAATTGCAATGCATAACACCTGTTGGAACCCTGTCAGTACATGTGTACTCTGCACAGTTACTGCAGACCACTGTACAGTCCACTGGTCATGTGTCACATGGTGTTATGGTTATGTATGGCTGTGTATTGCTGCAGCAATGACATGGTGATGTCTCGAGGGCTACAGTGTAGACTGCGGTGTGTACATCTGTGATCTGCACCTGTGACAGCTGTAATGGCAGCTGAGTGTGTACTGGTCACTGCATGTGTGTGACCGCTCTGTGCATGGGACAGTTATACCTTACTATGCCCTTCCGTGTTTAGACTCCGTCTGCATGCAGGATGGCCCACCCTGTGCATGGGGACAGTTATACCTTACTGTGCCCTTCCGTGTTTAGACTCCATCTGCATGCAAAATGGCCCTTTGCAACTGCTAAGTGTGTGAGCATGCCCAGTACGCTGTTGTGTAGATGGGCACACATGACAGTCCAAGCTGAGCCCTTGCATGTTGA
Source organism: Protopterus annectens (assembly GCF_019279795.1). Classification (NCBI taxonomy): domain Eukaryota; kingdom Metazoa; phylum Chordata; order Ceratodontiformes; family Protopteridae; genus Protopterus; species Protopterus annectens. The sequence goes on along the minus strand of NC_056741.1, from coordinate 1,468,770,984 downwards.
GACTCCATCTGCATACAAGATGGCCCTTTGCAACTGCTAAGTGTGTGAACATGCCCAGTACGCCGTTGTGTAGATCGACACACAGCACAGTCCGAATGGATGTGTATTACTAAGCGTGTGGCCATGTCCAGTGACAACTTGTATCGGTGATGTCCCTCTGTGCATGGGCATGGCCGTTGACATCCTGTATAGCCATGGTGGTCATCCAGGCAGCATATGTCCATTTTCAATGTCACGATGGATGCCTACTGAGTACACACTGGTTGACTATCTTGAAGGGTGTACTGTCTGTGGCACGTCCCGTGTCTATGTCTTCTTGTTGTGGTGCTCCGTAAATCTTATGTTGCCCCAATCACACCACTGCCGTGTGTTTGTCTACGTCTACCGTGGGACAATAATATGTCTGTATGCTTTCAGACTGATCACTCTCTATACAATCCCTGTCGGCATCCTTGTCAGTGCGGATGATGACACGCGCCTAGATGTCTGCCTCTGGGACTGCTGTGTTTAGTAATCTCGGTAGCGCGTTCTGTAAATGCGTCATGCTGTAGTGTGATAGGGTAGTTAGGTGTATGTTCGACTCCCAGCCCTGCCAAGTGTGTGTGTGTTTGCGTGCATTCTCCCTTCTGCCTGGGGACTCAGTCTTGCTTTTAGATGCCTTACACCACAGATATTTCCTTCTGACGTCTTTGCCTTTGCAGATGATGACACGTGCCTCAATGTCTGCCTCTGGGACTGCTGTGTTTAGTAATCTCGGTAGCGCATTCTGTAAATGCGTCATGCTGTAGTGTGTTAGGGTAGTTAGGTGTATGTTTGACTCCCAGCCCTGCCAAGTGTGTGTGTGTGTGTGTGTTTGTGTGTGTGTGTGTGTGTGTGTGTGTGTGTGTGTGTGTGTGTGTGTGTATGTGTGTGTGTGTGTGTGTGTTTGCGCGCATGCTCCCGTCCGCCTGGGGACTCAGTCTTGCTTTTAGATGCCTCACACCACAGATATTTCCTACCGATGTCTTTGCCTTTGCGGATGATGACACACGCCTAGATGTCTGCCTCTGGGACTGCTGTGTTTAGTAATCTCGGCAGCGCGTTCTATAAATGCATCATGCTGTAGTGTGATAGGGTAGTTAGTTGTATGTTCAACTCCCAGGCCTGCCAAGTGTGTGTGTGTTTGCGCGCATGCTCCTGTCTGCCTGGGGAATCAGTCTTGCTTTTAGACTCCTCACACCACAGATATTTCCTACCGACATCTTTGCCTTTGCGGATGATGACACGCACCTAGATGCCTGCCTCTGGGACTGCTGTGTTTAGTAATCTCGGTAGCGCATTCTGTAAATGCATCATGCTGTAGTGTGATAGGGTAGTTAGGTGTATGTTCGACTCCCAGCCCTGCCAAGTGTGTGTGGGTGTGTGTGTGTGTGTGTGTGTGTGTGTGTGTGTGTGTTTCCAGCTGCATGACAACAGCACATTGCTTTTACAGTATTCAATCTCCATAACATCCGTGCGGCGTCTTTGAATTTGTTGCTGCTGTCTGCAGACTAGACGTATGCCTGTGTGAATCCTGTGATCTACTAATCATGGTAGCGCGTTCTGTAACTGGTAATGCTATCGTGTGGTACAGTGGTTATGTTTGTGTTCTGCTCCCAACCCTGCCATGTGTGTGTGTGTGTGTGTGTGTGTGTGTGTGTGTGTGTGTGTGTGTGTGTGTGTGTGTGTGTGTATGTATGTATCTATCTACATATCTATATATATATATATATATATATATATATATATATATATATATCTGTATATATATATATATATATATATATATATATATATATATATATATATAGATATGTATGTTGGAATTATCACTCTTGAATGTGCCGCATTATCTGTACGTGAGCACCTTGGATGTATGTACATCTGCTATGGCTCTGTGATAGTGCACATACTGTGTGCTGTAGTGATTGTGGGTTATACTTGTGTAGCGACCGGTTATTGTGTTGCTGGGTATTACACGGGCATTGTAAACAATGTTAGTACAGCACCTTTGAATGGTCGTATGCACATCTCGGCAAAAGTCAGCAGTGGTTATTACATTGGAGTGTGAGTATGGCTCATATCCGTATGTAGTAACTGATAATTCTATGCAACTCAGGTTAACATTACAGACTCTCGTTTATACACAGGTTGTGGTACATATCCCAGGACTGTATGTGTATACATTAACAGGTGCAGGACCTGGTTGTGTTGGATGCATGGAGGGGTGTCCATGGCCAGTAATGGCGATCTCTACAGCCTGGCAGGTACGGTCTGTGACTGTCCCACAACCTCCTGTATATGGCTGACACATGCTGTACCTGTGTATATGCAGACACACACACACTTACCACAAACAGCTATGGCTATCACATACACAAACCCATTGCATCACCATTGGGCCATGCAATAGCCGTTGTCCCTCAGACACACACACACACTTACATGTACATTGGATGGCTCAATGACAGCTCTGGAAATGTAACACCACACCATGTGCATATGATGCCACCTGTGCCACCACCTGTGATGCGTAACATTGATGCAGGATCAGACTAACCTGGTGCTGATGCACACGGTGGCTTTATTCCACTGTATTGATGTTAGCATGCTGTTAACACACAGTGTGCTACTACCAGGTGTATATTAGCAGGCATGATGCATTGCAGCTATGACCATCAATGTAGCATAGTTTACAGCACTGTTAATTATGATGATGTATTCGCCATCCATGTGCTATTTCACTGATGTGTGTAGTATTGGCAGCATGTGTGTCTGAGTGTGCAGTACATGTGTGATGTGTGTAGTACACATGTATACATGCTTACAAAAGCATGCACTGGCATACACGACATTACACGGGCTTCACCATTCGTACACTAGCTTACTCGTTCTTCCACATGTGCACACGGGCTAACACCTGCGCACACATGCTTACTCAGGCTTACTGGCGCTCATGGGTGCAGACACACTCTGGGCAGGTTTGCAGGTCACATCGGTGGTATCCATGGCGTACACCGTCAGTCTCCTGATGTTCCCTAGGATAGCTCATAACACGCCTCTTCCACTGAGTACTGACAGAAAACGTGACACTGCTCCGGTGAGATTACAGTGTTTTATACATACACACTCATGTTGTCACCTATCTTCTACTCTAATAGTCCCCTTAATCTACACTACACTGTAGAGGCTTGGCCCATATGGCATGACATGTTGTGATTCACTATCCTCAGCCTCGCTTGCATCACATTGCCTACAAATGCTTCGTTACATCTCTGACAGAGCTCTTCCACACATAACAACCAGTACGCAGTAGCCATGTTGTCTCCAGCTTGCCATTCATCTGCATGGCGTACTAACATCTAACTAAACCTACATTTTGTATGTATATTATACATATTTGACTTGTTTTGAAGCGCAGCGAGTTCTCGTGGCGTTGCACTATGCTTCCACATCGGAGATCGGGGGAGAACAACTACTGTTTTATTGATATCCAATGGACAAAGCTGCCACTGGCCTTGGACTTGGACATTGGCATGCTTCTTTGACTGTATTCATACTGTATTTGCAGCTGTCATTGCTCCATTTAGCAACATGCAAAATGTTAGTCGCCTAACATCCGGGTACATTTCTGCACATAACTCTGCTCTTGCACGGACAGCTTACTGTTTCATGTATCACATATTTACATCATTTGCATAGCTTTCACATACAAATGGGGTATGTTGCAAATCCCAACATTGTCCGTGCAATGTTCGTGTTATGAGTGGTCTTGCATGCCCCTACAGGTGTTTGCTGAATAGCCTGGCAGTCATCTTTCCTTGCTGTACTCTCACTCAATCCATACACGCCAGAGGCTTCGTGTATCATGGCCTAGGCTTTGCTGTGTGCTATGTCTATTTGTGGTGTATGCATGGCTGCGGGTATGTCCCACTGCCATCATTGGTAAAGGTGACAGCCCTATAGGTACTTCATGTAGACTGCTGTGTCATTTGACATGTCAGCACATACCTGCGGCCAATACTGAACTTCCTACTGCAGCGCTTTTCATACCTTCTGAGTTATCTTGCAGTCGATAATGCTGTTTCCTCAGACATGTATCTGTTTCTGATCATACCTCTCAACCTCCTGGAGCAAAACATCTGTACAAAGCCTAACATGAATGGGAGACAAATAGGGGAAGATTTTAAATATTGCTCTTACAAACGTAGATAGTTGACAGTATAATAGGTTTTGCATTAGTATGACTTTTCTGAAGGATTTGGGGTCTTAAACTCAAATGTTTGTCATTATTTAATGACTTCAGTGCTCAGGTATTTGCCAGACAGGTACAGATTGTAAGAGGAACACACCAAACACATGAGGCCAACATCTGCACATTCTGCGAGACTCTGTACAGTTGCAAGGTATGTTTCTGATACAGGATATCAATTTTCTTACACCAATACACACAATATATGGCGCCATCACTGGCCAGATGCCATTACATTCCTATTGCAGGACACACCCACCCAGAGGGCTATATTCCTCACACAGGCCAACAGGTGCTTATCCACACTAATTATTCTATCTTGTACCTTATGTGTTCGCCGGTATTTGCGCTTTCCGTCAGTGGCAGAGCTCACGTACAAGTATGGGGGATTGGACACTGTATTGGTGACACTGCATGACACCCTGAGGGACACATGTCTTTTGAGTCTATTAACCTTCCACACTGACTTTCACAGGGCATACATTGTCATTCACATTTGTGGAAATACATGCTTTTGACTTGTACATGTTTTGTCATTTGTCCTGACGTCTTTCTTCTCACCTGTCCACCTAGTATCACTAGTTCTGTAAACTTATTTAGGATGGGTTACCTTCATACCTCTCACCTGTACACATTATGGGTAAATGCCCCGAGGTTTGACCTATGATTCTGTTACATTTGTCATAATAATTTGCCTTTCTGGTAGATTGCTGGCAAGGCATGACGGACTGAGTGGTTAGGTAATAATACTGACATTTCTATTTCATGATTACTAACTCTCATAACATTCATATTCCTGGCTACGCCATTATTCTATCAACGTTCTGACTTTGTCTGGGGTATATTTAATATATTCCCTATTTGCATTTCATGTACTATGCCTTAGTCCAGCTGTCCTAATCTGAAAGTTTGGCAGGTATTGTTACCATCTTGGTCGTACGCATGTCCATCCATGATAATCGCCTACATGACACTGATATAGGTCCCTACATCTTCCCCCAATGGTTTACACAATATCCAGTAGATGGGTTGCACCTTTTTGGAGAATATAGGCGTGTGCTATACCCACATGGGTATATTGATCACTCCCATGGGGCGTACCTAATAGATCTGTGCCAACCAACACCTAGGCCCATTTCTGCAAACCCATGATTCCCATACCTGACACCCCTCCAAAGTACCCATTAGACATGTTTAATGTGAGCAATAATAAAGTGTGAGGACACTTCTGAGCACTCCCCACTCTCTGGATATCAGGTCATACGTCATACATTCTATCGGCCCATGTGTTATTACCCTTGCACCTGCTACAGTTGCATGTACAGCTATATCGTAGTTGCAGTTGTGATGTCTTTTGCATCAATGATGGTTCGCACTTCATACAGGATCAATTTTTGGGGTCCTGCAAAGGACAACTATATTCATGTTTAATGTTTAGAACTTGCAGGCCCTGTCACACTGGTACTTTCTGGGCAATGGTTTGGAAAGCAGCAGTGTATTCACCTTTCATGCATGTCTGTCTGTCTATCCATAATATCTATACCGTGACCTATTTATGTACATGTGTTATATGTACAGGGACATATGTTTGTTGTGCATATATCTATTCATGTATCGTGTGTGTGTGTGTGTGTGTGTGTGTGTGTGTGTGTGTGTGTGTGTGTATATATATATATATATATATATATATATATATATATATATATATATACATATATATATACATGTGTACATATATACATATGTCTGTACATTCCTCATTTCATAATTTGCTTTGGTTTAAGTCTGTGGATATATGTGTATATATATATATATATATATATATATATATATATATATATATATATATATATATATATCTATATCCATATCATACCTTTCAACTGTACAGATTTTCGCTGCATGTACAGCTGTTTGCCTCTTATCTTTGGTCCGTTTTTCATAACCTTGTGTCTATCTGGTAATTTAGTGGCATATCATTAAAGACTGACATTGGTAAATAATGACAAATATTTCAGGTTACGACTTCATACCCTTCAGAGAATCCATGCTAGTGACACACCTGTTATTCTATCCACGTTCTATGTTTGTTAGGGCAATATCTGGGTATTGTCCCTATTTGTACCAGTTGTTTTCATGGTTTTGTCCGGTTTCGTACTTTACGGGGTTAACAGGTATGAGCCATGTACATAGAACGTGGAGAAAACAGCATTCATTTGCTATGCTGTGAGCAGATTACACACGCGCAGGCGCACTTGCATATCCTTATTGTGGGTTACATATGTTTCATAGATATTTGTGCTTACATGGACTTTCATAATTCTGACCGTATCAGTTACATATCTGTATTCCGGTTTATGGACTGCTGCGAAACACACGTTCACCTTTACATATTTAAATGTGTGTACAGCACTAACGCATTCATTACACTTTCAAGTTATATGTGCAGTGGTCGTAGGTCAACCGGGACTGCATTCACATTGGCTGGATGCCAGAACCACTATTCTATTGGTGTTCTCCCTCATTGATATGCATACCCAAAGTACTTAGCTACATCAACATACGACTCACCGCTTCACCTACAACACAGGCATCCATTCTCCTGCTGGGAAAAATGTGGTACTACATATTACACATTCCCTATTGCCTACTGCTGTGGACCCCAACTGCATTGTTAATCACTCCGAAGATATGCAGAACACCAAGGCATATAGTCCTGGCACATACAGGTCTTTGATTGTCAGGGTGCTCATGTACTGATCTGGGTTTAGGCTTGTCCACCTGGTGAACGGAACATCCCTGGCTGAGTTCAAATGTCAGATAAAGCATATGGATAGGGAGTTTCTCCCTGTTATGAAGTTTTACCTGTGTTTATAGACACAGGTGTTTGGGCACCTGTGAGCACCTTATTCTGTTGGCAATACATATTATGGGTGGGGTTGTTACATACTCCACGGTGAGGGGTGTTCCCATTCACATTTGACTATTACCTGTATACAGTCATATGGGGATTATTATTTTGGACATGAAGTGACTACATGTATGCAGTTGTACATTACACAAATGTGAAGGGTTGCTACTGTAAATATGTACAGACCATACCTCTCAACCTCTTAGAGCACCAAATCTGTGCAAAACCTACACGATGGGGGGGGGGACAAATAGGGACACATTTTAACGATTGCTCTTACATGCTTAGAACATTGATAGAATACTAGGTCTTGCATTAGCATGACTTTTCTGAAGGATGTGGAGTTTTAAACTCAGGATATTTCTCATTATTTAGTGACGTCAATCCTCAGCTATTTAAAAGACTGGTGCAGATTGTCAGAGGCACACAACAACAATATGAGGCAAACATCTGGTCATTCTTAGGGTTGTGACCTTTTCAAATGCCCAAAGTGGGACATGTTCTGTAGAAATGTCAGATTTTCCAGGACAAAACATACCTACAGCCATGCATAGTACAGAACTTAACCATTTTTGCACAAATAAAAGCTTATTCTAGTAACATTTGAATTGCTTATGCTACTTCACATAACATATAGAAGGTTCATATATAAAAATAACTGTTTTATGCAACTATTAAAGAAACTTAGGAAATAATTTTGTCCTAAAATCTCAGGACATTTGCTATGTCTTGATTTTTTCACAGGACACAACTGCCTAAAGAGGGAATGTTACTTGCAAAGTGGGACAGGTGGTAACCCTAGTCATTCTGCAAATATCTGGACAGTTAAGTGGTATGGTACAGACCTCTGTAATATGCTGTTGTGTTCTGGCACAGCAGTAGCCCAGCATTAAAGACTGCAGTCGGAACGTGCTGACAGACAGTTGGGTTTCAGACTTCATACTCCAGACATTAATGCCAATGTGCAAACTGTTATTCTATTATATTTCTATGTTTCTAAGAGCTATCTTTACAAATTGTCTCTGTTTTTGGACCTTTGTCTCACTTGTATTCACGGCTCTGTCCAGATATCTTGCTCACACAGGTTGACAGGTATGGTCGGTCACACCTGCACACAGTCAGTGTCCCTCACACTTGATCAGGGTTGACCTTTTTATGTCAGTGTCTTCCTCACCCTCATGCCATTTGCTACTATACAAATGTGTGCATTATATTCTCCCTCCTATTCGTGTCGGGACACGTGCGTCACAGGAAGGTGTTTTATCCTGGGTAGTAGGTTATGCATGCCCACTTAGGGCTGGACAGTGTCATGGACCTCCATGCTCGTTCTGACTTGTGTCCAGATATCTACAGGATTGGACATTATGTCGTCATACCCATTCTACTATTTACACAGGTTGGTTCTCCCATGAGGGATATCCCAAAAATTGGACAAGACCAAAACAAGTCAGATAATGAAGATATTTGTGGCTTTACGAAAATGTGCAGGGGGTTTTACATGCAGGGGATACATGGTTTGCAATCTTGACACTCCCTAGGTTGACAATACCTACTACATATGCGTAGGGGTCACTGTGTGTGGCTGTTTCTGCAACAAACCAGTGGACCAAGTATGGCTGGATTTGGTGGACGTTCTGGTATGGTGGCAGGTTGTGTGGTGTGGAGGGTATGCTGGGTAGGCCATTATGCATCCAGGTGTGTTGCATTTGTTATGGCCACTTCCATCAAGACCCATCTGTGGGTATGTGATGGTGACATATCTATACATTTGTCTCGCACATTTCCATATTCATATGTTTGTGGGATTGTGTTCTACACTATGGCCTGTCTGCTTGTCTTGCAGCTGTTTCTACATGTGGTTGTGTTTCTTTCCACTTCACCCGCTGCCCCCCTCATACACCTCCAGTTCACCTTTTCTGCATACGACACAGTATCGCCTTTTTGGATTTTACCATTAACCACCCACCCCTCACACACGAATTCATCACACCCCATAGAGCACTACTTTGGTTGTTGGCCCATGACACGGCCAGAGTAACACATTGACTACCCTACATGTGTCGGGTACCTTTATGGTTGTGTGGACTACCCTGCCATGTTGGCTTTCCACATGCTATACCTCACGCACATAGGTACACGCCCATACTTCACTTTCATTACTTGGTTGGTATATCCGGGTACTACCCGTTCGACTGTGTCACATACACATTCGGATTATACAGCTGACTTCTGGATTTTGCCAGCCTGTTGTACTCATTGGTAGGATGGCACCTTTTCCTATGTCCAAGCTATTTCTTACACATGTCCGACTGTTGTGGACAATGCCTCCCCACAGTCAACAGTTGTGTTTCCACCTTTTCAGTTGGCCACAGTGTGACATTTGCAGTGAACACAGCATATTTTACAGGCCGACACATACCCACGGTCAGTTCGGCAGATAGAACTTACAATTCTTGCCTATATCTAAGCTTATTCTTGTAGCATTTTGGTGTCTTATTCTGTTTCTTATGACATTTATGTAATATATGTTCGGTGAAAAATGTTCAATGCAACTATTACATGACATCTATGGAATAATTATGTCCTATATTCTCTGGACATTTGCCATTTTTACAAGTTTGTGTCAGGACACATCTGCCCACAGAGGGACTGTCACTCGCAAAGTGGGACAGGTGGTAATCTTAGTCGACGGTACGGATCATACTGTTCCTTTCGGCCTACATGTGTCCTTATTGTTATAGCTGTTTATATGCTCCTTCTGTTTCGTTTACATATGTATGCTATTTCCTATCACATTTGGTATGTGAAATACGGACATGCCTTTTGTATGTGACTATTACATGCCTTGTGGGATATGATTCGGACATACGGTCACTACATATATCTACATTTCTCCTCGTGTATTTTGTTATGGACACATCTGCACAGCTATGTTCCCTCCCTCACATTATGGGTCAACTGGTGACCCTCTCCATTGGGCTGGACGTACCTAGTGGCGGCGCACTAACATATGATACGTTTCACTTCTACATGGTATAGCTATCAACACTACGTTGGACTATGGGCACACGGTTTTCATGTCATTTGTTCAAGGGTAGGGACCCGTTATTCCCTACCATGCATTTGTGTTTGCTTCTTCATTTTCTGTTCGCAGGGACAATCTTGCATGCTTTACATATGTTTCAGTATCCACGGACACTGATAGGTGCGATTACTATTGCAGGCGGAATATAATATTCAGCAGTTTAGGTTGCTCATCGACAGCTGACATTGACACGCCTCCATGTGCAACTTCATTACGCCCCATGCACTCGTGCATGTTTCCTATTCACGTGGCTGTGGCGGCTGCGCACCTTCATTAATATGCATACGGCGCGACTACTCCATATATACGCCGCATGGCCGGCGCAAGCCTTACGGCGGCATTGCGCCAAGCTTCATGAATCCTGGGGTGTGTGCTGCATAATATGTTAACAGTGAGTATCTTCCTGGATTCTTGAAAATGTACTATCTGGAATACAACTGTGGTTGTCTCATTAGCAACATCACTAAAGAGAATGAATTTGTGACACTGCTGAGCACAACATACTTTGATAGAATTTACACCCCAGTGGCAATCGAACCAATTTCTATTTACACCTGCACTGGACCATAGCACACATACTAGTCATGTGCAACAACATCTGCAGGTCATCCATCACTAAGATTCAGTCCACCTCATCCAATCACATGCTCAGGCATGCCACAGTTGCTTACATGCTCATGTACATAGGGAAGTGCAGACAGAAATGACTTTTAGTAAGTATATAAATAAAACATACTGGTCAGAAATGATTAACTGCGCAGAGTCTGTATTGATCTATAAACACCACCCTAACAATAACAATCTCATTCTGTGTAATGAATCTACCCTAAAATCATGTTATAGATATCTATGAATCTTTTCTTTCATATAAGAGTTTGGATTTCCATAGACACAAACAATCTTATGGGACAATGAGGAAGGCATGCACAATTTGTCTCACGCCTAACTGAAAAAAAAAAACCCTTCAATTCCTGGATTTTCTTCCTCTGTCATCCTAAACAAGTGCACATCTTGTGCTCATGGCCTGGTCAAGAATTAACAATGCTTTTCCAATTAGGATCACATAGTCTCAGAGCCATGGTAGGTGTTCTTTCATTCTGGAAACACATATAGGGGATTTACCATTGTATCTCATGTTAGGAAAGTCACTACCATAAATCAAGGCTGCCTGATAACTTTCAAATGTATTTCTTCAGCAATTAAAATATTGTTGTGGACACTGCATTTGGGAAAGTGACAGGCCATTGTTAGAGCACATAGGGTGACAGTTTACTATGTGCAGTTTTCTGCTTTCTCTGCTTATCCATACAACTGTTTTTTTTTGTAAGAGTGTGGTCCATAAAGGCGAAGGCCTTCGATACAATACCCCACTCGGGTATCATTGAAAAACTCATCAGCTTAAATGTTAACCCATACATCACAAGATGGGTTGCAAACTGGCTGAGTGACAGAACCCACAGGGTCAGAGTTGCTGGCACCATGTCAGACTCAAAGCCTGTCACAAGTGGTGTACCACAGGGCTCAGTCCTGGGCCCACTCTTGTTTGGCATCTACTTTTCCGAAGTACAAGCAAACACAGGAGGGTTATGGCTGACAAAGTTTGCAGATGACTGCAAACTGGGCGCCATAGTAGAAAACACATCTGACACAGATATCCTTCAGAAGGGTCTCACAGAAACGGATAACTGGTTCCAGAGCCATGGCCTAAAGTTAAATGCCAAAAAATGCATAGTCATACCCTTTGGGAAAAACAGGGTTACCCCTAGCTACCAAATAGGTGGCAATCCACTGAGCACAGAAGAAGTTATCAGGGACCTGGGGACCCAGGTTGATAGTAGTCTGTCATTCGACACCCATGTAGCTAAAGTAGTTAGGAAGACATTCTTCATTGCCCACCTTATCATGAAGGGATTCTCATCTAGATCAAGGGAGGTCATAGTCTCCCTATACTCATCACTCATCAGACCAATGATTGAGTACAATGCCCCATTCGGAATGTATCTGACCCGACACTTGCAGCAGCTGGAGAGGCCACAAAAGTTCCTCACCAAAAGGATAAAAGGTCTCAAACATCTGTCCTATGCTGCCCGACTGAAAGAACTCCAGCTCTATTCAGTCGCTTACCGCTTGCTCAGAGGTGACGTTTGCCTAACATACAAGGCCGTGTCAAACCCAGATTTGATGAATATGCTTCACCTCAAAAAATCTAGATCCGTCAGAGCCACAAGGGCGGGAGGCTTAAACCTCGACATGGCTATTAATAGGACATGCTGGAGGGATAGATTCATCACCCAAAGACTCCCTATGCTGTGGAATAAAATCCCGGTATATGTGAGGCAGAGCACCTCGCTGGCCTTGTTCAAGAGAAATCTTGACCAATGGATGGGAGATCGCAGATATACCCCAGGGATTACCTCAGTGTCACTGCTCAACAGAGGCACAGCAAAATAATGGGTATAGTTCCCCATACTAAAGGGGTGGCGTAAGCCACAAAACTATGGGCTAGGCTTGTAAATGCCCTCGGGCAGATAGCCTAGTATGAACCTATGAACCTATGAACCTATGAACAGATGTAAGTATGAAAGTGTGTTTCTGGAACATTTACTAGATGCTTCGTCTAGTTTAAGTATGAGGCATAATGACATTATTAGTGGATAAATCTTGACTAGCCCTCACTGTGGTGTGCCTAAGGAAGATCATACAAAAAGCTTGCATTTTAAAACTGTTTTATTATTTAGTATGTAAGTAACAGCTGTCACTTTCTTTCTTATTTTACACAATAAACATTAATCTAGGAGCTTAGCTGGATTCAAAGATGACTTGTAGACTTCTGTGTGTTGCACATTTCAACCTGCCCAGTGTAAAAGACTAAAGTGATTCAGAAAAGATGAATGAAAATGTACCTCAGAAGAAATTCCTGCAGAATATGAAAGTAGATAGTCCTGTGCATATGCACTGTGTGAATGAGCCTTCTCATGTAGTATGCACATATCCACATGGCTTCAATAAATCAGAGACAGTTCTGCTGGATCAGCTACAGACATGGTGAGTGAGAGCAACCAGAGATAAATGACAGCAAATGCCATAATGCCATGTGTTAACCAATGGAAGGATGTTCATGTGGACACTGGTACATGCCTGCACTGCAATGAAGTCCAACCATTTCTGAAGTTATCATCAAAGGGATAGATGGTCATGGCTGTAATTGGCTTTAAGGCAGTGCATGCAGGGTTAACAAATATCTGATATTTTTATTTTTATACAGTCCAGAAACTGAAGGCTGATCTGGTAATCCAGAAATTATATTAGAAATTGTGGTATTTTGTTTGCCATAGCAAACAGAATGTCAGTATTGGGCAGAGATCAGTAGGAGTAGTTGGGGCAAGGAGTGGAGCAAGACAGAACAAGGGATAGTTCAAATGTTGTGGTTTTGTCCTGATTTACCACAACCATGTGATAGGTTTTAACAAATGAGGTTCAAGATTTCACATTGCCATTGTATAGTCTACCCATTTTGTGTTTGATATGTTAGCAGGTGGACCGAAGAGAAAACATCTGGCAAGTGCAAATTCTTTAATAAATTCTATTCTGGATTTTCTTCTTCATATTGTACAAACTGTATGTGTATAAATTAAGAAATGCATTTGTTAATTTTTTATATTAACAATGTTTCTCAGTTATAGATTTATAGAAGGAGGTACAGTGTATTTATGATGAATTTTGACCAATGAGATTGCTAGATCACTCAAAAATAAGCAGAATTCTGAAATTGGGGATGTAAAACAAAGTCTATTTTTCTAAAAAGTAGCATTCTTTGAATACGTGACAGCTGCAAATGCAACAGAATGTGTTAATAACTTACTACAGTAATTAAAACATTTGCCTAAAACAGAAATAAGACTCTTTAATAGACTAAATTGTGCCCAGGGGTTGCAGTTTTCATAAATATCATTATTCCAATCATGTAACAATGCACTGCTATTCATTACTGTTAACTACTCTCATTTATAATCACAAACTACAGTTTTCAACTGAAGTCACGGAGCCTAAATTCCCAATCTGACTTTTGACAAGGGAACTGTTATTCTGAGATCAGTACATTAGTAGAGGAAAAGGTCAAATAAAATGCCAGGCATTACCTTTATCTCAGAAGCCTATTGTAGGAGAAATGAATGCAGCAACTCAAAAAATGTTGTTATTGCTAAAAATCTGCACATGGTGTGAGTTTCAGTCGAAGATTATAGTAAACATCAAATGTCTGCTAAAGCAATGAAGTAATCTGTTCTCCCAGTTTTCATGTCCCTAGTATTTCGACTCTATGAGCACTGCAATTTCATGGTTATTATTTTGTGCTCATTTTACTTATGCTTTATGAATTAAACATATATATTTTTTTATTTTGTTGCAGTAGACAGATGCTCACATATGTGCATACTCACACTCCTGACATGCTTTGAATAAAAATATAGTCCATGCTGTCATACTGAGTTTAGAAAAGTGAGCTAACCTCTTCACTCTGGTTTATTAGCATCTAATATTAGACATATTTTGTAATGACTTCACTTTCATTTCTACTTGGAAAGGAGCCTGCTTACTGCAAAATCCTAATGTCTAAGGGCATAGCCTTAAGCTTGTTGCTTTTAGATAGTTTTCTTATAGCTCAATAAATGGTATTGCTCATTAACCTTGATCTTTCTTGAACAGTGAGGCAGTTGAAGTCTAGATAACTTGACAGTAATGCAAGCTTGACAAGGAAGATTCTAAAATGATAATTAAACCGAGTGTATGATGACCTTTCTGCAAGGCAAAAGCAAAATTAGTTCATACAAGGTCTCCCGAATAAAAATTAACTTTTTTAAATGACATTTTTGACTCAGATCCAGCTCTACCACTGAGCCTACATTGTCTATCCGGCCATTCGTTGTTCCTTCCCTCAGGCATCCAAGGGCACTAGAAAACAGAGGGGAGAGAGACCGAGATTATATACATCATCTACCAAGGGTTTAGGAAACTTTTTCCAGATGCTTTTAAATGTATTTCCATGCTGTGGTCTGTCAGGGTTCTACTGCATGGCTGGGTGTGCATGCATATGTGTGTGTGTGTGTGTGTGTGTGTGTGTGTGTGTGTGTGTGTGTGTGTGTGTGTGTGTGTGTGTGTGTGTGTGTGTGTGTGTGTCTGTGCGCGCGCATATTTTACATATTTCACACATATATAATGCTAAATGCTGCTTTGCAGGCTGATGCACCAGTCCATAATCCTTCAGATACTGTAAAAACAATTTATATCTACCAGGCTGTAGTCAAACAGTGGGCTGAACTACCATGCACCCCACAGGGATGGGACAGCTGACCTCGGTCACTCATTATAGGATAACTGAGGCTACATTCAGGGCTACATCTCTCTGTATATGAATCTAGTAGATAATGAAACATTTTAATCTGATGTAGACAAATCATAGGTCTTACTATAAAACTTTAAATATTCCATGTTTCCTGTTAACATCATAATTTGCAATATATATTCACAAATTAGTTCTGGAGGTACATGACTTATGCAAATTATTGTATAAACTTTTATGTGTAAATGTCATCCATGACAGTCAATGCATTTTTCCATATGTTTCTTGTCTCCATAAATACCACCATTAAAATCACCTGAATTGGACTTCAGCCTGTTTATTCCCTTGGGAATGGAATGAGAGCTGTCTGGAAGAGTTGTTATTCAGACTGCTATGAGGTGATCTGTGTCCTTGCTAACATCCTGGTGAGAAAGATGTATGGTATAAGTGTAACTACTCAACTGAGCAAGGGACAGGTGACTTATATCACTACAGAGGCCATTACACTTACCTACCATATAACTGCCCATGCAACTGCAATGAAGGTTACTGTGAAAATAGCCCATTAGCCAAATGTCTGCTTCAATTTGTCTGTTCTTTTGTCAACTCCCCTCCTCCAAGTGGGTTGTGGCATTAGCCCAGTCTATGCTATCCCCCCAGAAAAGGTGTATGCATGCTCCACAAAGCAGCTCCAACAGAAACCCAAGCCCTTAACTGACCCTAGGTAATAGTCAGGACATTATTGGTCTATGCCAATAGATCTGGCCAGATTACTGCAAAATTAAGACATTACAGTCTTGCACTGTTAGCATTAGTGAGGTCTTAGATATTTTCAGATTGAACTGCAGAGTATGTTTAAGTCAAGAATGTGAGCCAATATAACATTTATTTTCAGCTGAAAATGTTTATATCTCTCAGAAACCTCAACAGCTGCAGAAACAATATGTTTATAATTAAAGTATATCTATAACAGAAATATGTACAAAATCTATATAAAGATATGAGTTAGCACTTGAAAACAATTTATTTTGTTGTTGTAGATGCTAAAGGTTTAACTCCACTCCCTAGAAGCTCTCTTCACCCTAGAGAATGATGACATTTGTGCGGTCATTGAGACATGGTTTAAAGCCACGGAGAGCACACTGACAGGAGAAGGGTATAATGTCTTCCACACATTTAGACCAGCTACTACACAGAGAGCAACAAAAGGTGGAGATGTCTTGATTTAAATCAAAAATAAATATACCTCAAGGCTGATCAAACAGGACAATGCACTTGAGCTACTCCATGTTCAAATTACTAAAGGCAAAATCCAATACCACTTGCTTGCAAGCTATAGGTCCACCGCAATGACTCAGGAAACCCATACCATGTATTTAAACTTATTGGAAACACTCACTATCCAACCCAATATCATATTCATGGGCAATTTTAGTTACCCCACTATTAACTGGGAATCCTATATGACACCAAACATACAGGCACATAGATTCCTGGATTTTGTAAACACAAACTCCATGGACCAGATTATTAATACACCAATCAGGGGTGCAACCATACTGGATCTGGCCTTCACTAATATGGAAGAGTGCTGCACACTCCCTAGTGTAATGTCTTCTCTGGTAAGGTCAGACCACAAAATGGTCTCCTTTGAAATAAAAACAAAATTTGGACACCCAGCTAACTCTGAAATATTCAGGAACTACTCTAAGGCTAACTTCCTGCTATTAAATGATAACCTAGCAACATTTGAAGTCCCCATAAACCCTGATAACACTGCTACCTATGCAGAACTGTTCACAGAAATGCTAGGGTCCCTATTAAATTATCAAACGTTTCAAAGTTCGTACTTTGAAAAGTTTGAAGGTGAAATGAAATGGCTCTGTACACACAGAATGGGAAAATTTCCCTTTTCTGCACTGAAGTGCGGTCTCAGAGTTGGTATATTTAAGTCGGGGGGGTGGGTGGTGCAGGGGGGCTTGCCCCCCTGCTCAGAGCATTATGTTAAGTGTTTTCTTTTTGTCTTTATTATATAGTTGAAGATTCAAGTTTCGCTCATATGTTGTCAAACATATGAGGCTCAACATTTTGAAGTTTTGAATATTGTATAGAGGCAGCTGTACCCAAAAGAAAAAAGTACAGAACTAACTCAAACAACACATCACCTTGGTGGAATCACAAAATCAATAGGATGTATAACAGAAGGAAGAAAATCATGGCAAAAATAGGAGATGCAGCACCAAGCAGGATAAAATCATGCTCATCAAACTAAAGAAACAACTCAGAGGACAAATAAAGTCTACAAAAGCCAAATTTGGGGTAAATTTGTCCTCCCAGGCAAAGGACAACCACAAGGCATTATTTAGCTATGTCCCCAACCTCAAAGGCAATAGCCAATTGTTTGCAGAGCTTGATGTAAATGGAGCCACCTATACTGAGCTAGAAGATATAGAAAACCTCCTGGCTGAACAATTAATTTCCAACTTTACCCATCTCTCTCCTCAGCCTTCCCTCAGGAAATACCATCAAATATAACTCCTCCTACTAGCACTAGAGAGCAGGTCCTTAATGGTCTCTCTAAGGCCAGGAACACTACATTAATAGGCCAAGACAATATCCCAGGATGCCTTCTAAATAACATGAAACATGACCTATAAGGCCCTCTGGAATTGATATGTAACTGAAGCCTCCAAAGAGGCTTCATACTTCATGAATGGAGAACAGCAACAGTCATCACTCTGCACAAAGATGGGCCATCTACAGACCCATAAGTCTCACTAGTCTCATATGCAAAGCCATGGAAAAAATTACCATGGAAATGATCAATAATGATATTGTAAACTTCCAGGCAGCTGAACTCACCCAGTTTGCTTTCATCAAGGGCAAGTTATGCCTACTCAACCTGGTGAATATCTTTGAGAAGGTCACCACACAATGGATGAGGGCAAAATGGTTCACACTGCCTACCTTGATCTGGCCAAGGCATTTGGCATAATACCCTACTCAGGCATTGTTGATAAACTCAAAAGGTTTGGTACAAACCTGTATGTCACCTAGTGGATAGCCAACTGGCGCACAGACAGGACCGAGGAAGCTAAAACTAGGGAGTCTACTTCTACAAAAAGGCCAGGCACAAGTGGAGTCCCTCAGGGATAAGTTTTTGGGCTACTCCTTTTTGGCATTTACTTCTCTGAAGTTAAGGCCAATGTCAATGGCCTCTGGTTGACTAAATTTGTAGATGATTGCAAATTTGGAGCTGCCATTGAATCACACACCAAGACAAATGTTCTCCAGGAAGGGATGGTACAGACAAACAACTGGTGTCAGAGCCATGGATTAAAACTAAATGCCAAGAAATGCATAATAGCGTCTTTAGAGAGAGACAGTCACCAAAGCCATGGACAAGGGGAAGACAGTGCACACTGCCTACCTTGGCCTGGCCAAAGCCTTTGACACTATTCCCCACTCGGGCAAAATAGATTAACTCTCTCAACTAGGTATCAATCTATATGTCACCAGATGGGTAGCAAACTAGCTCACTGATAGAACCCACCTAGTCAAAATAGGCTAAGCCACCTCAAGCAGTAGACCCATAACAAGTGGTGTACCCTAGGGTTCGGTCTTGGGGCCACAGTTATTTGGGATATACTTTTTCTGAGGTGCAGGCCAAAACTAGTGAGCTATGGCTGACCAAGTTTGCAGATGATTGCAAGGGTGCTGTCATCACTTTCCCTAGTGATGTGGACATCCTCCAAGAGGGTCTCACTCAGACAAATGACTGGTGCCAGAAACATGGCCTCAAGCAGAATACCAAAAAATGCATCATCATCCCCTTTGGGGAGAGTGACATCCCCACAAATAATCACATTAATAACAATATCCTAACCACGCAATCAGTCATGAGGAATTTGGGCACTCAGGTTGATAGCATCCTGACTTTTGACCACCATATTGTTTCTGTTGTATGGAAAGCCTTCTACATGGCCCACCTCGAAAGTAAAGGTATCTCATCCAGGGACAGGGAGTGCATAACATCCCTGTATTCTTCCCTTACAAGGAACATTATTGAGTATGCCCCTTGCGACATGTACCTAGCAAAGCACATGCAGCAGATAGAGAGACCACAGAGGTTCCTCACCAGGAGAATCCAGGGCTTCAAACATCTACCATACACAGATAGGCTAAAAGCCCTATCCCTCTACTCAGTTTCATACAGACTCCTCAGACGTAACCTCTGTCTGGCATACAAGGTGATCACTGACCTCACCTTCATGGGACTGCTGTATATCCGCAAGTCAAGCTCCACTAAAGTAACCTGCATGCGTGGCCTAAACCTGGTCTGTGACATCAACAAGATTTGTTGGTAGGACAGATTTGTGTCCCAGAGTCTCCCCAATCTATGGAATAGACTCCCTCTCCACATCAAGCAGAGTACCTCTTTACCCCTTTTTAAGCACAGCCTGGATAAGTGGATAGGAAAAAAATATATACCCCTGGGATTCCACCTGTGTCCCTGCTGGACAGGGGCATCAGGTGCTGATTTGTCTAAATATGGGCTAAACTCTTGGCTAGGCTTATAAGGGCCTCAAGGCCAATATCCTAGCAACCTCCTATGATCCTATGATCCTATAAGTCATCCACCCCTGATTATTATATGGACAACACACCCCTTAGAGTTGAATCAGTAGTCAGGGACTTGGGGACACACATAGATAGTAATCTAGCCTTTGACCGTCATGTATCTACAGTAGTGTGGAAATCATTTTATGGTGCACAACTTATAAACAAAGGTATGTCATCTATGTCCAAGGAAGTCATTCTTCAGACCTATCTTTGAGTACAATGCCCCCTTTGGTATGTATCTAGCCAGGCATATCCAACAAATGGAACACCTACAGAGGTTCCTCACTAAAAGAATCAAAGGCATAAGTAAAATGTCCTTTGCAGACTGCCTCAAGGCCCTATACCTGTATTTTGTCTCCTACAGGCTGTTGAGAGGAGATCCATGCCTGACATACAGGGCATTGTCAGACCCCACTCTAATAGTCCTCCTGCATATCAGCAAAACAAACAGCACCAGAATTACCAATATTACAGACTTAAACCTTGCCTGTGATATAAACAGGACCTGCTGGAGAGACAGGTATGTACCTCAGAGACTACCCCGTCTCTGGAACAGGCTCCCCATCCATGTGAAGCAGAGTTCCTCCTTAACCCAACTCAAGTGTAACTTGGACAACTGAATGGGGAACAGAAAATTCATCCCTGTCTTGGCACCTGTGTCTCTATTGGACACAGGCAACCTGTAAAGGGTTCATCTCCCAGGCCCCTGCTTACACTTATCAAGAGTACTAGAACTTGTCGGAGATTTGGGATACATGGCTAGGCTTAAAAAGGCCTTTGTGGTTGTTAGCCTAGTAAACACCTATGAAGCTATGAAGGTAGCAGATTTAGTTGTAACTGTATAAGGGATATGATTTGGAGAATCATGAGCATTTTTTAAGTTTAACTTACATTCAGGTGGCAGTAATATGGGGCCCTGAATATAAAACTGAACTCTCTGGCTATGTGTCTGCTTATAATGAATAGCAGAAATGAATCAGATCTGGACAGAGGCATAAAAACATTCCACGCATTCATAGCAGAGGACATTAGGGAAGTAGAATGTATGCCAATGTCATGTATCTTTCAGAGATGTAATTTCAGCCATTTGAGAATTTGCTACACTAGTGTTAATTTTTTTATAGGGTAATCCGTCTCTTAGACATATAATAACCAATTTTGTTTACTACTTCATTTGAAGTTGTGTGTCAGCAGTTGGCACTGCTTCTCCACAGTTCTTGGATCTCCATTTTGTCTTTTTGCTGGGATTTCTGCTTTACAGAATCTGTATACTCTTCCTGTGTCAGCATGGATTTTCACCAGGTGATCCAATTTCCTCCCACATCCCAAAGACATGCCATATGCAAATGTAGGATATGTAAATGTCTGATCATCCAATTTGTGCAGGGAATACCTGCAATGTGTGTGTGTGTGTGTGTGTGTGTGTGTGTGTGTGTGTGTGTGTGTGTGTGTGTGTGTGTGTTTGTGCGTGTGTGCATATCTGTGTGTGTGTGTGTGTGTGTGTGTGTGTGTGTGTGTGTGTGTGTGCGCGTGCGCGAGAGTGTGCGCGTGTGTGTGCTTGTGTGTGCGCGCACGCGTGTGTGTATGTGTGTGTCTGCAACTGCCTATATTCACATTTTTTTGTGCATCCAGCAACAAACTGGCATGAGGTGCAGAGTTAATTTCTCTGCCTTGTGCTCAGTGCATTTATGGATAGAGTCTAGCTCCCCATAACCTTCACTCGATAAACTGGATATTGGTAAATGAATATATGAATTGACAGTCTCCTCTGAAATGTAACTGTGTGTGCAGGTGTTATAAAGGTGACAAACTGAGAACTGTTGACAGGTAGAGATCATCATGCCTTTGTTAATGAAGAATGTCATATTCTGGCAAAAATAACTAACTAAATAACTAAATAATTAAATTAAATAAATAAATAATTTCTGGGTAATGTTGTGGACACAATAGTTAAAAAGGTAATCCATACAGGTTGAAAGGCAGTATACTGTGATATCCAGTTGTTCAAAATAAAAGGAAGGTGGAGTGTGCGTTTTACTCCTGCATTTTCTGACTAAATACTTTCTGTGTCATTCATGTGACAGTAATGTTTGACATTTTATAATATAATTTAAGGCTGTGCTGCTAGCCCATGCTATGCTAATGACCTTGAGGCCCTTACAAGCCTAGACAAGTATTTCCATCTTTTAATGGAACTATTAGTAGATGTGACTCAACACCTGCTGCCCCTATCCAGAAGGGCAGAGGTAAAACCTGAGGGATGAAATTGCAGTTCCCCATCCAATTATCCAGATTACACTTGAAGAGGGTCAGTGAGGGGCTCTGCTTTACTAAGACTGGAAGCTTATTTCAGAGTAGAAGAGCCTTTGGGAGACGAACCTGTTTCTCCAGCTGGTTCTGTTGATATCTTTTCTCATGTTGAGGTAACTACAGCAGGTGCAGCAAGTGTCATTTGTCTTGCTAATGTGTAGCATTTCCATCAGGGCAGGGTCTCTGGTTGCCTTATAGGCCAGGCAGAGATCACCTCTGAGTAGTCTGTATGGCACAGAGTATAGTGACAGGGATTTCAGTCTGTTAGCATAGGATAGGTGTTAGAAACCTTGAATTTTCTTTGTAACGTACCCCTGAGATCTCTCCAATTGCTGGAGGTGCTTGGCAAGTTACATACCCAAGGACACATTGTATTCTATAACTGGTCTAATAAGGAGTGCAGGGGGATTATAACCTCTTTTTTTCTGGGGGCAATGCCCTTATTAATGAGATGGGCAATGTAAAAGGCTTTCCTTACCACTGTGGAAACATGATGGTCGAAGGAGAGGTAGCTGTCAGCCTGTGTATCCAGATCTTTTATCATGGATTGGGTACTTAAGATGTTGTTAATGTGGTATTTTGCAGGGATGTCTCCCTTGCCAAAGGGGATGATGAAATATTTTTAGCGTTTAGCTTGAGCCTATGGCTTTAACACCAATCATTGGTCTGAGTGAGACCTTTCTGAAGGATGACAGTGTCTCTTGGGGTTTCAGTGATTGCACCCAACTTGCAGTCATCTGCAGACTTTGTTAACCACATGCATTTTGTGTAGAATCATAGGAGTCCACTCAGTGATTACTGTGATTTAATATGTTTGGCTACTTTTCTGGAGAAAATAATTACTTCATTCTACAAGTAAGCAACCATCTAATTCTATGGAAGTACTATTAAAAAATATAAAGTAAGAACCAAATTAAGCATACATGATCACGTGATCATTTTATTAAATAAGACGAATACTAGGCAGGAGATCACAAGGACCACCACATGCCCAACCACACAACCCCCTTTAAGTAGACACTTAGAAGTTGATGCCTCCCTTTTCGAGCACTAAATAATGTTTATTTTCTGGTATACATTTGTGTCTATTTATCCGATTCTCAAGATTTTATTTTTCAATTTTCAATTTAAAGGTAATAAAAATGATAATTTGTTTGATCAGTAGTGGCAACTTATTCTTTAGACTGGGAATATACTGATTTATGAACCTATCTCACATGTTTATTGGTTGATGTAGATTTAGGTCGCTATTGTGGTTGCATGTAGAACCACTGGTTTTGTAAAAAAAAAAAAAAAAATGGAAGATCAAATATGATTTGCTCTTTCCAGGCTCAAAAAGCAATACACAGGTTACTTTTCCGAACAACTTGTAGGCTACTGAGTATAAGAAGATTTGTACTAATCTATAAGGATGGTTGAAATCTGAATGCTTTTGATTTTCTTGTTAAGGTATTTTGGAGGCATTTCTAGCTGAACAACATGCTTCCATTTATACATCCCATAGGGGCAGTATATTCAGTGATATGGCCGATAAAGGAAGAGTAGAATGGCAGGATGTTAAAGAAATATCCCTTAAAAATTAACTGGGCCACATAAAAGGATTTCCTGACAATGGTAGAAACATGATAATTTAGTAAGAGAAAGAATTTTCCACATAAGTTCACACGTCTCTTAGTACCGTGCCAATCTGTCTGAAGAGGAATACCATTTAAAACGTGTGAGGTAGGAACAGTTTTTTTACCAAATGCATTTAATTTGAGACCATTTTAAGTACACCAGGTATGTGCATATTCCAGCCCTTGCAGGAGCTGTTTAACATCAGTCGTGGAGCATATCGAAGTGCCAAGCTTGCAGTCATTAGCAAACCTGGTCAACCATACTTCCGGGATATTGGATTGGATGCCTGCAAAATAAATACCAAACAAGAGAGTTCCCAGGACTAATTCTTGTTCCTGTGGTATACTGCTAGTTATTTTACATTCAGAAAGGGGACCAGTAATTTTCACAATCTGTCAACTGTTAAATAGCTAATCTACTATACATTGGATAACATGGGGAACAGTGTCAAAACCTTTGGCCAGATCAAGATAAGCAGTGTGCATGGCATGATGACAGCTGTCCACAGCCTCTGTAACCTTTTCCAAGAAGTTTACTAGGTTCAGAAAGCAGGAGCTGCACTTCACAAAACCAAAATGGGTGGGATCTGGATCAGATAAGTTGTCTATTTCTATATTAATACATTCTACAATGATAAATTCCATGGCTTTGAATATAAGGCTGGTGAGGCTGATGGTCCTATAATTACCTAGGTCTACAGAGGGGCCACCTTTGTATAGAGGTATCACAATGGCTTTTCTCCAGGTATCAGGGAAAAATCCTGTGGCTAGAATGAGGTTGAAAGGTTCGAGAAGATGCCTGGACAGTACATACTTGACAGTGATGAGAATATATACTGGTATGTTGTCTGGCCATATGGAAGTATTACTTTTAGTATTGGAAATAGACTTTAAAACCTATTCCAAGGTACTTTTAGGGGAAATTAAATGTTCAGAGAGACGTACAGCAACAATGAGGGTAGGTGTGGTAAAGGTAGCACTAAATTTGTCTGCTAATTGATTGACTGTAATCTTAGGACTGGAATATGTGATATGATTATTGAAGAGTGTTAAAATAGCAAGCACCAGAACAAAAACAGACTTACACATCTAGGTCCAGGTCAATATATTTATTTCAGTTAAGCCACAATAAGCATTAACCAACTGACTTTAAAATACTCTCTGTGAAGACTTAATTATCTTTTACAACATAAATGTTTCAGAGTCTCTTATTGTAAATGCCCTTGCCCATGCCAGACTGGCAACTTTCATTTCCTGCTTCCGCCGACAAAAGTTTCCTCAGAAAATCTCCAAATATAGTCAGCCTCTTCACTTATTTATACTGTTACCAGTGGAATGGTCTCTGCACTGCAGAATTCCTCAGCCTCATGCTGCCCATGAAGAAAAGTGTAGAGCAGTTAGAACAGTCTAGAAAGGTAAGGCTATGGATGCCAAGAATCTATACCACTGTGCCCAACATGCGTTATACTAACACTTTGCATAAATCAATTTGCCTACATAAAACAGTTTACTCTAACAACTGCCCCTTGTGTTATTTAAAACAGTTAAGTAGAACCTCAAACTGTATTAACTCTTCTGCATTTATAATATTAATTTGATTCAATGTTCTTGTTACACAGAGTTTTATGCACATAATAACAATACCAATTAGAAAAATAATAACAATAACTGCAATCAATGTGGTAACAGTCCAGATCCAGATCTGGTCCAGATCATCTCCTGTATTGACCTGTAAACACGAGCATCTGCTATTTAATACCTGCATAGTTTCTTTCAAAGGTAATGGTACAGATTTAAAGCTACTTTCTCTTGTGATGTTGGAATTGGAGTACACACCCAGCATTTTGATGCATTATTCATTTCTGTACATGCCATCTGTATTATTGAGAATGTGTTAAAATCAGGTACCCATTTTTGCAGTCTTTTTAGCCTATTAAATTTTTAATCTTGTTTGATTACTATTTGTAAAATAGTTCCTATGTACACAAACATTAAAATTAATAACACATCCTTTTTCTATATCCTTTCCTTGCTGGCTTTATTACACACTAACTCTTCTTTGTCTCTTTCTTACTTTTCTTTTCTTTAATTGAATAGCATTCTAAAGTACTAGATAAACATCTGAAAAACAGATGAAAATCTGTTATTTCCCTGCCTTTTTGTCCTTACTTCCAATTATTAATTTACACTGATCTCTGTACACTAAGATGTTTTGTTTACCCTTTTTCACGTGTTTACTTTGTTCATCAATGGCCCTAATTGCTCTACAACTTCGTATGGCCCTTGCCAGTTGCTGTCCCATGACCCTGACCTGTTAAAATTCTTCATTAAAACCATTGCTCCCTTGCCAACCTTTCTTCTTTTGGCTGTATGGGTACTATAGACCATAGGTAAGCTTGTTCTCTTGTTATCCCATCACATACCTCATGTATGCCTTTTAACCATTTTTGATGCTTCACTGCTTCTAATAAAGGTCTCTCATCTTTGCTTCAGGATCAAAAGGAAAACTTAGAGGCATTTTTCTCCCTGTCATCACCTCAAATGGTGAAATTCCCGTCTTACTATTTGGAGTACTCTTAATGCTCATCAAAACAGCTGGTGAATGAGAAACCCAGTTATTTCCCTTTTTTGTGCACATTTTCTTTAGTCTCTCATTAATTGTGTGATTCATTCTTTCCACCATCCCATTGCATTGTGGATGAAAGAGAGCATGAAACCTTTGCTGGATGCCTAGAAAATCACATTGCTCTTTTAATGTTTTACTAACAAACTGCTGGAAGATGACATAGGTCTTTTAATGTTTTACTAATAATCTGTTAGATCACACAGCTCCTTTAATGTTTTACTAAAAAACTGTTAGAAGATCACACAGCTCCTTTAATGTTTTACTAACAAACTGTTAGAAGATCACACAGCTCCTTTAATGTTTTACTAACAAACTGTTAGAAGATCACACAACTCCTTTAATGTTTTACGAACAAACTATTAGATCACACAGCTCCTTTAATGTTTTACTAACAAACTGTTAGAAGATCACACAGCTCCTTTATTGTTTTGTTAATAAACTGTTACAAGATCACACAGCTCCTTTAATGTTTTATTAACAAACTGTTAGAAGATCACACAGCTCCTTTAATGTTTTATGAACAAACTGTTAGAAGATCACACAGCTCCTTTAATGTTTTACTAACAAACTGTTACAAGATCACACAGCTCCTTTAATGTTTTATTAACAAACTGTTACAAGATCACACAGCTCCTTTAATGTTTTACGAACAAACTGTTAGAAGATCACACAGCTCCTTTAATGTTTTACGAACAAACTGTTAGAAGATCACACAGCTCCTTTAATGTTTTACGAACAAACTGTTAGAAGATCACACAGCTCCTTTAATGTTTTGTTAATAAACTATTTCAAGATCACACAGCTCCTTTAATGTTTTATTAACAAACTGTTACAAGATCACACAGCTCCTTTAATGTTTTGTTAATAAACTATTACAAGATCACACAGCTCCTTTAATGTTTTACTAACAAACTGTTAGAAGATCACACAGCTCCTTTAATTTTTTTAACAAACTGTTTGAAGATCACATAGCTCCTTTAATATTTTGCTAACAAACTGTTAGATCATCACATAGCTCCTTTAACATTTTACTAACAAACTGTTAGAAGATCGCATAGCTCCTTTAATGTCTTATTAACAAATTGTGGACCATTATCCAACTCTAACTCTTGGCCAACCCCGATGCATAAAAATGTTTTTCCAAAGTGCCTCTTCTGTAGCTTTAGCTGTTGTAGTCTTGGCTGGGATACCTTCCGACCATTTTGAAAAAAACATCTACTACAACCAGTAGATATCTGTAACCCCCTGTGGCTGTTGGCAATGGTCCTGCATAACCAATTTGAACGGCATAACATGAGCCATTTGCTGCTGGAACTCTATGCATCTGTGTCTTTCTTGTTGTGGGATTTGTTTGTATAGAAATCAGGCATTCATCCTGTACTAACCTGATACAACTTCTTTAACTTTGGGTGCCAGTATTTTTCCTTTACCACCTTCCATGGCGTTCCTTTTCCTATGTGCCCCAATAGTTGATGTTTGAATCTTATGAACTGTTTCACCAAACCATAAGGGACATAAGGTAACTCTTCGCCCTTTAAGGTTGGATATGCATAAAATTGCTTCATTCCTGTATCATTACTTATCAGCCTGCACTGTTTTAATTCTTCATCAATTCCTTTTTCGTTTTGTACCCCCTGTCTCCTTCGAATATAGTGGGTAACTCATTTCTGCTACTTGTTTGGCTTTTGTACCTAATAAAGCATTACCCGTGACATCCACATTGTTTTGTTTTTGATGTGCTTTTACTTTTATAATGCTGAGCTGCTCCCGTAGATTATGCTTTTATATGATGTGCCACATATTTAAAACTTGAGTGTGCTTTAAAAGATTTCCTGCAGTATCAACAAATCATCTTCTAGCCTATGTGGCCATGTGTAACCTTAATGAGTTTACTACATATGCACTCTCACTATAAACATTAACTGGATTATAGTGCTGCAGTACAGATTTTACTGCCTCTAACTCAGCTCTTTGAGCAGACATGTGACCTGGTAATTTAATGAGTACTTCTCCATGCCCCTTCTTTGAGCCTATGGGTGCGAATCCTGTATGATATTCTCCATTTTTCCAGAATCTCTCCCTGTCTACATAGACATTGGGTACTCTGAAACTGAACTCGGGCTTTAGAGGAGACTTTTCTGGTTTTCCAATATTTTCCATGCAATTATGTTCTTTTCCTGCATAATTTGCTAGCTTTGACAATTATCTGCCTCTTCAATGTAAATCTTCTTCATATTAAGTGTGATTAGCCATTTTGAGAATATGATTCGACTCACCCCTTACATTATTT
Source organism: Protopterus annectens (assembly GCF_019279795.1). Taxonomy (NCBI): domain Eukaryota; kingdom Metazoa; phylum Chordata; order Ceratodontiformes; family Protopteridae; genus Protopterus; species Protopterus annectens. Next base: position 1,468,741,915 of record NC_056741.1, on the reverse strand, counting down.
TTTTCCATTTCTGTCATATACAATAATTTTTTAACTGACTGATGCAGGGTTTGAACTCAGTGGCGGCTGGTGACTTCAAATCAAAGGGGGGCTGCAGGAGACAGCTGAATGGGTGGGGTCAATGGGAATAGGTGTGGCCAACTAGAAACGGGAGGAGCTATGCTCAAAACCACAAAAACTGTAACTTTAATTAAATACGCTGCCCCGGGTACCAAACCATCATTATGAGAGTCCAATCAAGACAAAATGAAGTGTAGAAGAAAAAATATTTCAATGCATTGGCTGCATGACAGCTTACTTAATATCTAGATGGAAACAAAAAGGTTGTGAGGCATGAAAAAAGAATTTACTTTTTAAATATATTACTGGAATGCCAGTCAAAATCAAGTATAAGAAAAACAAGCAGCACTCAACTCAAACCACTTCTCCTTGCACTTTAGTTCTAATTATAATTTATATTCAGCTTTATTAAAGTACCAAGTAACATGCTGAAAGTAGCAATCTCTGTGATACCCCCACTTGTAAAAATGTTTCTTATCCAAAAAAGACCTGCTGCCTGACAACAACTATGTACTTGTTTCATGGGTAAAACATTATCAAAGTAAAAAATGAAAAGCAAACACGAAACAAGCTCAACATACATTGCTTAAAGGATTACTGCACAGGTTATGGACCACACATGATAGATTGGCATTCTGTTTAGTTTTCAGGTAAAGCCTACAAAGATAACTGCAAGTCTCTAACAAATGTAATGAGCTTCTTAAAATAATGTAATCTTGTCCTTTGCTACAAATACTGTCATATGCATTTCAATAACCAAGGCTTATACGTTATCTAGTTATGTAAGTCTTCTCTGCATGGCAACAACAGGAAGGCTTTCAATGTTGGCAATTCTTTAACAGTATGCTTATTAAAACTTACTTGCATCTTACAATCTCAGACAAGCTTATCTGATGGTCATTAAAGTATTGCTACTTAAACAAAGAGCAACAGGCACTTTCTGAATAATAATAAGCATAAATCAACAGTATAAAAATATGACAGAAACCAGAACATTCTACAAAATCAAGGACAGATGAAAAGCCACTGTAGTACTTGTGCCTACCTTATATGGGGGGGATACCCTGCACATTTACACTGCTTAACCGCTCCTTGCCTTGCTTGGACACATCCAGAGTCACTACATGGGGGGAGTGGGATGCAACAAGTATATCACAATTTGAAATGTCTCTGGCTGACTGTGATGGCCCTGTCACATTTGTCATACCTCTCAACCTCAGAGCAAGAAATCTGGAGAAAGCCATACATAGAAGTGGGACAAAGGCCCCAAAAAAAGGAAATTTTTTAAATATTGCTCTTGTAAACTTAGAAAGATAATAGAATAGAATAGTAGGTCTTGCATTAGTATGAATTTTCTGAAGGGTATGAAATCTGAAACTGAAATGTCTGTCATTATTTTCTAACTTCAGTCTTTAATGATTTGCCACTAATTTGCCAAAAAAACACAATTTTATGAAAAATGAACCAAAAATGTGATGCAAAAATATAAAAAAGCCATACAATACAGCTGGGAACCTGTCAAAGAAGGGACACTTTTTAATATTAGTACTGCTAACTTGAACAGCTGGCAAAATAAAATAATCTACATGCATTTCTGAAATAAAAGTAGTCTATAACTCTGATTATTACAGTTATTTAGTAATTGTAAACCCTCCACATTTTCTTCCAAAATTGCCATTTTGCAGAGGGATTATTAGGGGAAGAGCAACATTTTGAGCCAAAATTGGGGACAGTTGAGAGGTTTGGATATGCCTAATTCTATAAAGCAATTTATTTGCACATACCTCTCAACCTGTTAATGCAGGAAATCTAATCATATTATTAGTACTAAAAATTGCTCTTGTATAAACTGAGACAGTTGATAGAATAACAAATCTTGCTTTAGCATGCATTTTTCTGACGGTTATAAAGTCTGAAACTCAGTGTCTGTCATTATTTAGTGACTTCATTCCTAAATGATTTGCCAGAAAACCACACATTTTTTGAGGAACAAACCAAAAATAAGAAGCAAAAATCTATTCATTCTGCAAAAATCTGGACAGTTGAGAGGTATAGTTCAGCTGGGGCTGTCTTTGAGTTTGCTGCCCTTCCCCCTTCACAAAATCATGGTTGAATGGAGCCTCCCCCCTGCAGCCATTCCAATAAACCATTACTTGGCTATTTCACCCCATTTACCATAAAAACTAATGTACACACTGCTTTACTTCTGCTATGATTTGGACTTCATTTGAAAGTTTTATTTTGCATTTTATAGTGCAGACACTAATAGATATACACTAAGCAAAGCTTAAAAACTTCTCTGTCCTTAAAACTCACATTCATTGAAACAGCATTGAAACCCACATTCAAAGAAAATACATTTTGCCAGTGGCAGATAAAGATTAACTTTGGGTTTGGGCTGTTTTCAAATCACAGACCCCTAGCACACGAAACATACACATGCTCTTTCATATACCTTCCTGATTGTATTAAATTATATTCTTTGTACAATACAGTGCAGTTCTAGAGAATATTTTAAATTTATTGTTTTGAAATTTTTCCAGTAAACAATGAAACAAAATGCATGCACCAATAATGACAACACTGCCCAATTCAGAACATTTCCATCATAGAAGTCTACTCAAACTTCTACAGTCCACCAGTATCAGTACATATGCAGAATCTCTGAAGAAGTAAAAGTCATCTAAATAATTCCACATTAAAGAGATCTGTAAGTAATGAAGAAGTTCCTGCTAGCAAACAACTTTATATTTCATTGTTTCATCTAAAAATAAAAGTGCCTGTTGCCCTTGAGGAATAAATTGCCTATCTTACACTTCTTCTTCTGGCTTTTCCTGGTTAGGGGTCGCCACAGAGGATCACCTGTCCGCTCATGATTGGCAGTAGAGTTTTTACGGTGTCGAGTTGCTAGCCCAGCACCCAACCTTTCAGGGAAGGCACACACATGCACACACTCATGCCTAGGGCCAATTTTGAGTGTCCACTCCAACTACAGCATGTCTTTGGGATGTGGGAGGAAAATGGGGCACCTGGAGAAAACCCACACAACCACATGGAGGACATGCAGACTCCACAAAGAAGGCACCGCAGCTGAGGATCGAACCAGAGAATCTCTTACTGTGAGGTGACAACGCTAACCACTGCACCACTGTGGCCACCCACAATGCCTATCTTACACTAAAAAAAATGATAAGCTAGTAATATTGCAATAGGGAATGGATGGCAACTGATAACAGGTTCATAGTTACTAGGTATCTTCACCAAAAAGGAGTGCAGCATCCACCCCCTTTGCAACACAGTACATTATCAACAATGTATCTATCTAATGTGGGAGTAGAACCCACAGCCTTCTGCATAAAAAGCAAGTACACTACTTGTTGTGCTATTAACAATGCAAGCAGATTCAGCATAAGTAGCTCTAAACATTTGCTCCCCTGCAGCTCTCTGCTCCTTGTAAAATCTACTTACTCAGCTGTATCTCTGAACTTTACAGTACAAGAAATCTGGAAAAAGCCAACATTTATTGGGGGGGGGGCAAAAGCCAAAAACCAAGGACACATTTTAAATATTGCTTGTATAAGGTTGGAAAGTTGCTAGAATAAAATGCTGTGTTACCTCTATACATTTCACTGCCAAGTCTTGAACCCAGGACGCTGTGCAAAACAGTCAGAGCAACATACCACTATGCCAAATCAGCTGTTTTGTAAAACAGAGGAAGACTGAAACTTAAATGGCTACCATTTAGTGAATTCAGTTCCCACCATAGCTGTCAACCTCTTAGCACAAAACACCTGAACAAAGCCAATAATGCGGGAATACAGCCCCCAAACATATTCAGTGAATTCAGCTCTCACCATAGCTCTGAACCTCTTAGAAAAAACCCCCAGACAAAGCCAGTAATGGGGGAATACAGCCCCCAAACATATTCAGTGAATTCAGTTCTCACCATAGCTCTCAACCTCTTAGCAAAAACACCCAGACAAAGTCAGAAATGGGGGAATATAGCCCCCAAACATATTCAGTGAATTCAGTTCTTACCTTAGCTCTCAACCTTAGCACAAAAAACATGGATGAAGCCAATAATTTGGGAATACAGTCCCAAAAATACAGAGAAATTTCAAATATTCATCTTATAAACTTAGAAAATTGCTAGAATAAAAGCTTTTGTGTTACCATGTACTTTCTAAAGAATATGAAGTCTGAAATTCAAATGCTTGTCATTTTTATTTAACATTTGTTAACCAGGAAAGTCTGACTTGGAACAAAAGCCAATTTTCAGCAGAGGCCCAGGAAGAAACACTCAAGACAGACACATGTCTTTGTAAGATGGGAGAACACCAGAGGAAACCCACACAAACAGGAAGGAGGACATGCAGACTCCACACAGAAGGCACCCCAGCCAAGAATCAAACCAGAGAACTTGTAGCTGTCAGGCAACAATGCTATCACTGTACTACTGACTTTGCAAGGACACAAAAATACAGAAACCACAGATGTTATAAGGAACAGAACAAGTACGAGGGAAAAATCTGCAATTTGTTTACAAATGGTGGTGAGTAGGGAATTCAGGCTCTTGCCACCTGGGCCCAAGGTACGGGGATCAAGCCTGTTCTCTACCCACCACCATATAGCACTTGGGGCATTACACACACACACACACACACACACACACACACACACACACACACACACACACACACACACACACACACACCTCTACCCCTTTTGTAGTTCCCTACCTGTGCTGGCAGAGACTCCGGTACAAGGCTCCAAAGTCAGGTTTCCCCCCTGTGAGAGCAGGCTCCCTAACATTGCAGTCTAGAGTTCCCAATCTGTGAAACTCACATGTGCAAGTTCCGGTAGCATGAGCCGCCCCTGTTTGAACTATTACATTTGAAAACATGTTTAAATATTCAGTTTGCTTAATCCCCCAGTAAATTACCAGCATTTGTTCTATGCAGGGATGATATCCCTTTTCCACTGGTGTGAGTTTCCTACTACAAAATCTAACTGGTCTTAATTTTTGCTCCATTCTGGGAGACTTCCCTAATAGCCGCGCCTGTAGTAAAACTACAGATATGGTTTCTGGACCTGCCACTGCTTGCAAGAAGAAAGTAACTTTGGTATTTAGAGCTATCAACTCCATAGCCTGCACTAACTTTTGCTTTAACATTTTGAAAGTCTTTTCTTCTACGGACCGCCATTGCAATGTTATTGAAGTTTTTTGTTCCACTAACATCCTATACAAGGGTTTATATCAGATGATCGAAAGCTGAGAATATCGAAGCTCCAAACCTTGAACTGAAAACCTCAAAACCAGAAAACATTGAACAAAACATTGCTGATAATTCTGGAAATTCAGGTGCCAGATGAGCTATTCACATTGGAATGCTCAACCATTTACCTTCCTAAGATCCTAAGGTCCAGGACCACTCTGTAACTACCATCCTTCTTTAACACTGGCCATATAGGAGAATTTGTTGGACTATGTCCCTTTTTAATAATGTTTACCTGTTCCCATTCTTGAATGCACTTCCTCATGTCATTTTGAGCCTCTATTGGAATCAGGTACTGTTTTTGGAAAGGTGGAATAAATGGTTGAACATAACAGCCATTTTGTGCATACAAGTCTATGACAACACTAGAGAAGGTCAGGATAAAAATATTTTTTGATTACCAACAACTGTGGTTAACCACACACACACACACACACACACACACACACACACACACACACACACACACACACACACACACACACACACACACACACACACAAATACAGGGAAAGCCTTCTCCTTAGACATTACTATAATCTAAAGAATGAAGGAAAAGGAAAACATTATGTATCATTTGGTATTCAAAACCAAGACCTTCACAGCTGTTGGACTTAGTGAAAGCTTAGCTGCATTGATTTTTCTCCAGTGACTGCATATACCAGAGTTTGTATTATGGTCTGACTTTGACATCTACTACAGGCAAATTTTCATCAGTCATTCAAAACTGTTTTACATAATTAATGAAATTTATTGCAGTAGACTTCCTCACAGGATATCATTGAGTATGGATCTATGTCTGTTTATTGAATAAAACTAACAGTGAATGGCTAATACTCGAATGTTAAACCTCGAACGTTAATATTACTGAAGATGCTTATCTTCGAAAATAAAATTATCAAATAGCCACAGTTGACCAACAACCAGGTAGTACTGTGATCCATAAGGTAAGCCAAACAAACCCTTTTATAAATTTGTATATATTTGGGGTGGGGGGGTGCAGCCACCACACTGGGTGGTGTGGGGGGCAGAGCCACCCCACCTTGGTTGAGAAGGTGTACAGCATCATCAAATGTTCTCGATGTTGGCTGACTATGGCCATTCAATGATTTTACTTTGGAAAATAAACATCTTCAGCAATATTAACATTTGAGGTTTAACATTAGAGTATTAGCCATTCGCTGTTTTATTTGATGAATGAACAGAGTATTGCTTATTGATATAATTTAATATGAAGCTCGGGGGCCATAGTAAGTAACAGACATTGTTTTAAATGTAACACACATTCTAATAAGGAACCTATTAAAACTGATGAATTTATATTCACAATGTTTAGAAAAAAATAACTCATACATTCTGATTCAGTATATATATTTAAAAAGTTGAAAAAATATATATTTTGGAAAACACCTCCTTTTAATCTGGTTGAAGGTCATTCATTTTCAAAGCAACGATGAGGGACTTGATTGGCAAAAACAAGTTTTGCTTGAACACCCAAATTATTTCATTCTTCTGTTGCCAGCCTGCTCTGAAATGAATAAATTCTCTATGAAAACTTTACAAAACATGAGTGTAAACAAAACACTCCTGAAATGTAGCTACCTGCAGAAAGTACAAACTTGAAGGCAGCTATGCATTTCTTGCTATTCAGACATTTCTCTACCATAGGGTACTATTCCAGTACAATTACACATACTGGCCAGTCATACAGCGGTTGCCTTTCTAAATAGCTTGCAGGTCTTACTCTGTCCAAAAGCTTGCTTATGTTACACTGACCAGACTTGTTTTGCTATTTTCAAACTAGACATGATGCCTTGAAACCAATACAGTGAGATTAGCTGAAAAATATGCATTTCTTGATTTAACTATTTTACCTGGAAAAAATAATGTATATACATGCACACTCAAACACACACACACACACACACACACACACACACACACACACATATATATATATATATATATATATATATATATATATATATATATATATATATATATATGTACCAATACAGTCCTGTTTGGTCATTGTGTAGATTTAAAATTAAGTATTTCACTAGTTGTGTGTATGTGTAACATGTTTTTTCAGTTAATGTAAGCAGGTAGTTTTACATGGTTAGAGGCTTCACTTGTTTAATCCTAAATACATACCCAGAGATATCACCAGGGTTTAACGAGACAGATAAAATCACTTGTGTTGAGAAGTGCATACTTGCATATTGCTTAGTGTAGTTAGTATTACACTTCTCTTTCCAGCCAATAAAATTAGTTGTTAGAAGAATACAACAAAACTCAGTCTTTGCCTGTTAATGGCTATGATTCCCAGCTTCTCCATTCTTCTCTCCCTGTGTGAAGAGACTCAAGGTAAGAAAGAAAGAATGAATTAGTTGGAGAAAAAGCCTTGATGTTTATGGGGATAGGAACAAAATGTATTAAAAAACATATCCCAAGATTCAATAAAATACACAGAATGTACCAATGTACACGGCTATGGTTCCCCCTCTGCAGCATGCCATGCATATTAATCATGGCGAGCTGCAGAGGGAGATCACGGAAACACGGATATTGAATCTGTGTAAGCAGCAATGTAGAAGCTATCCCCTACTTGTGGTCTGTCCAGGAAAATCCTGCATAGATGGTAAGCACAGGATGATAATCATTGTAATGTACTCTGCTATTATATAAATATTTTTATTTATTTATTTTAATCTGCCTGCTTGCATGGCATGGTGCTTAGCATTGTGCAGCTATACTTATATATACATAGCAGACACCTGCCATACATCTAAACATAGAAACCGGATGTAATCAATTGTACAATAATTTTGGGTTTAGTTTTTTTTTTTTATTGTGCTTGTTTATACAGCATGGAGCGGTGCTAGGCATTGCCAAGCTGCACTTACACATACATAGCAGACAGCTGCCATATATCTAAAAACAGAAACCAGATATAATCAGTTGTACAATTTATTTTTTAATGGATGTTTATGTGGCATGGCACGGTGCTTAGCAATGCTAACAGGAACCTTAGTAGTATATATGAAGATATACTGTTTTTTTCTACTATAGAAGTGGCTAAATAGGTTGAGTCACAACCTACAGTACAATAGGTCCTGGGTTCGAATTCTAACCAGTCATACTTTTACATTTATTGCTGTGAAAATGTGTGAGGTGACTGAAATGGCAGTTTAGTTCAAAATAAAAAAAAAATTGTTACATTTAGAAAAGCTAATGGTCAGTGTCCTACAATGTTTGTGCATTGCTAAGCTTCGCTTAAACATGGGTTGTGTGAGTTTGCATGATGTTAAGCTACACTAAACTGATTTGTGTGATGCTAAGCAGCACGGTGCTTTTTTGAAAGTTACAGTATGATGTATAAGGGTGGGATTGCAGCCTATATTAAGGTCAATAGTTAGGAATTTCACACCATTCTTTAGAGTCTAATTTGAATGTTGGTATGGTATACCTGGTGGTGTTGGAGAGGGAGTGCGCTTTCTGACACAGAGATGGGGTGTGCAGGAGTCCAGAGTGTCTGTTGGACTATTGGTGAAAAATATTGGACTCCTGGTGAAAGACTATGAACGCCTGCTGATGCAGGGCAATTACCAGGGCTCAGAATATATGTCTAAGGCCTGGGATCAGTTGGCTAGGGATTTTACCATTGCTACTGGTATTCCCAGCACTGGTCAGCAGTGTGATCACCACTATGATGACCTGAAGTGAAGGAAGAGGGGAACCTTGGCCATCTGGGTCCAAGAGGCTAGGGCTAGGCATACCCCACAGATATGCATGTATGTTTGTCAGTACTTTAGATATATACAAGCTGAATCTGTGCAAAACTGGTATGCATAATGGTTTGCTTCTCTTTCAACAGGTGCAGATGAGAGGGCTCACAATATCCAGTCCCATGCAGGGCGCCTGGCCAGGATGAGGCGTGAGTGTGGTAAGTAGGGAAACATCAAAATATTAACGTAATGCATAATATACTGTCAAAATAAATTATTTACAGAGTTTGCAGTTGTAATAGTCAGGTATGACATACCTGAGAAATGTAATATGTTTAGTAATGTGTCACTGCCTACGTGAAATGGTAAAGCAAGTGAAATCAAGTAAACATGCATTACTGTGTAGTATATCTTCCAAACACCAGTTGATGTTGTCGTCTACCCAGATTAACAGTCACTTTTCTGTTCTGCTCATTGTGTGAATTATGCTGTAGGTTGCACTCAAGTAATGACAAGGGTATAAGGGTTATTTCTTAGAAGTTTGGCACAGCTATCCATGCTGTACATACCAGACTTGAAGCAACAGTAATCAATATATTTTAAACAGTGATGGTGCTGTCATATGTACTGTTTTCAAACAAATAAGTGTTCACTATTTTAGTCCGGCATATGTGTTCTAATCCGAGTCCAGTCAACTGTAAAAAGGAAAGTGATAAAGAGTGCAGAAAAACTGTCTGATAAATGTAGTTCAAAACCCACAGTAAGGTTCAAGCCTGAGTTATGGCTATTTTGTGTCAAATAATGCTATATGTTCCTCCCACTCCAGGAACAAGGTATATGGATAAGGTAGCTCACATTCTGGGCAGATATCCATGTGTATAAATGCCACAGTTTAAGGAACATTATCAATAAAGTTTAAAGCAGGATTGTGCTTTGATAAGTAATCTGTTCAAATAAGTGTGCAGTATAGCTGTATTCACTGCATGTGTGTTCTAATCTGACACCTGTCAGCTGTAAAAAGGAAATGAATGAAGACTGGAGAAAAGAATTGCCTGATAAATGTAGTGCAATAACCATAGTAAGGTTCAAGTCTGTGTTATGGCCGTTTTCAATCAAATAATGCTGTATATACCTCCCACTCCAGGAACAAGGTATATGAGTAAGGTAGCTCATGTTCTGGGCAGATATCCATGTGTATAAGTGCCAGATTTGTAAGGAACAATATCAATGAAGTATAAAGCAGGATTTTGCCTTGATAAAAAATCCTTTCCAATAAGTGTTAAGTAGTTCTGTATGCACTGCATGTCTTTTCTAATCTGACAGCAGTCAACTGTTAAATTAAGTGCACATTTTCCCTGGAGTCACAGATTGTGGGTTCTAATCCCATGGCATCCAACTAAGAAATCACCAGATGTCTAGTCTACATAATGTACATGAACGTACCTCTCAACTGTCATGATTTTGAGAATGCAATGACTAATACTCCATATATCTGGTCCTTAATTAGCAGATAAATGACATTACTTGGAATGCAATATATTGGTAAATCCATTTACAGAACACCTTGGTATTAATGTATGAGCACAGCATGTAAAACAGTTCTCTGTAGTTGTGTACTGCATTTGTTAGTGCTTGGCCCATACTGTCCCATGCTAACAGATTGAGAGGTATGTATGTGTAATATCATCTATATAGGAATTGGAGTCACTGTACTCACAACTGACACTGCACACCTGTAGAAGTATGTATTATTAGTCTGTGTAGTAATATTACCTGCGAGGTCATGAATGGCATATTTCTCCCTCTCTGCCCACCTCTTACCTTCTTTAATTTATTAATGTTATTTATTATTAAGATTTGATATTAATATATTATTTTAAACTAACTGTTATGCTGGCCTTATGAGTTGTTATTTCATACTGGTTTGCTGTTAACATACTTACTATTATGTTATGTATTGTTGTGTTAATCATAATACACCTTAATATGTATTTTGATTAATCAATATTATCTTCCATTATATTAACACTAACATTTGTTTGGTTAATACTTATCTTACCTTATGCTTATATTTAATTTACTACAGCATGACAAGGTAGGCTAGTTCCAGATGATCCACCTACCTTGGTTCCCCAGCTGTGGCACCGGGGCCTAGAACATCTGGACCGCAGCCTCATGGTGGCCCTTCTGCTGCCACTGCACTACCTGCATCATTGGGTAGTTAAGCCGGGACCAGAGTTTGGAGGGGATGATTTTGTCACCTGCCAAGAACTGTCAGGTATGGGGTGCAGGATTCAATGTCGAACTGTCTGTGCACTCCTGCACCAGATGGAGATCATGCTCACCATCCTGGTGGGGCAGCCTTGCCAAAGACGCCAGCCTCCACCACTGTCACCGCAGCAGTGAAGGAGCAGTGCTGACAGTCCCATGAGTGAGGACTTGAGTCACTCTGCTACCGTGTGGATGTTTATGGGACTGAGTTTCCACAACACCCTGTCTGTTTGCAAAAGCTTCCTCACCTTCCCAAGTTACTTCCCCCAGATGTACCTATGTCTGTTCCCCAACATTCTACTTTCACCTTAAAAAATGGGCACCTGTCCCCAAAAAATATATATATTGTCCCATACATAGCTCTCCATTTTGCACACATGTCCACTGGAGGCACTTAATTTGGTCCAATTGGCTTGACAATGCAGTTATGTTGTTTTCACCCCTCTCTGGGGGTGATAGTCCAAATTCAGCTAAAAAAATCTGTGAAAGTGCACAGTTGTTGCTGTTGAAGAAATAGATAGCTATGGTTCTTTCCTACACCTGTCCTACACATCCCTATCTGCCTGTCATTATGTTTCCCCCCTGCTTGCACCCCTTTCCACCAATGTACTGTCTCCCCATTTATCTTTCCTTTAAGGATTTTTTGTGTGACACAGTGTGGCACACTGCATCACTTAGCAATGCTAAATAGCACTGTACTGATATATGCTTTTGGAACACTATCAATAGCTTTCAAAAAGTACACCTGTACTCTATTTTAAAACCATGACCATCGCACCTGCAAGACAGTGGCACCAAGCCATACAGCATACTAATGCTGAAGTTCCCTCATTAAGCATGTTTTAACAATGCTGTTCATCATGCCACACTGTGTAAATCAGTTAAGAGAGTACTAGAAAAATAGTATTGTAATTGGCACTGTAATGCACAAATACATCACTATAAAGGCACACACATAAGCTTAGATGTGAGGTACCTGATAGCAGGTATCCCTACAATTATGATTACAACATGTTAGAACACACTTGATAAAGCATTAATGGAAAATAAGACTTTAATTGGGACTCTGGTATACAAATACAGCACTCTAAAGCCATACACATAATAATAGATGTAAGTGAGGTATTTAACAGCAGACAACTGTGGAATGATAACTACAGCATGTAAGAATTCCCATTCTGTAACTATGACTCTATAGCTCAGTCTGTAAAATGCATTGAAAACATTACTTTTTGGTACACATGGTCTTGGGTTCAAGTACAGCTGCGTCTACCTATGAAAATACATGTATGTGGCCATCAATATTATAAAGTGTGATATGTACATCAGTCTCATCACTTATTTATCCACTCAAAGCAGTACATTCGGAATGTCTGCATCTATATAATAGAGGGCACGGGACTACAGCTAGGACAAATTTCACCTACTCTTAGTACAACATTCTAAAGTGCAGAGAATGCCAGTTAATGCAGTAGCCTGAAATTCCAGAGGCTGTTGAAGTGTGCACTGAAATTGTGGCCCAGTAATATCACACTGCAGCTCACAATGTGTTGCTGGTGATATCACAGACAACCACAGCTGCACAAGTAACATACATAATATGGAGGTTGAGCTAGATGCAAGGGGTGCCAGCACACACTCAACAGGGGACTACCATGACATAACATTTGACTTGGCAGTTGTCCAACTGCATGACATCATGGTTAATGTACACCTACCTTTTTTCTAGGACACACCAAGCATTCTGTCTAGTAATATGTTACTGATACAATTGGCTGACAGACTTACCTAACACACATACATTACTTCCCAGGGGGTGGGTACTCTCAATCTGGCTCTGCCTATACAACATGATTGACACAGGTCCCACACTTACTGTTAAAGCTTGTTGTCCTACAAAGTGTTCCCCTTTCTGCCTATGCCTATTGCCTGCAGCATCACCTTCAGCCTGTAGCACACACACTTGTATGCAAATAGTAGCTGCTGCAGACATTCTGTCTGTCATGACATAGTATCTGCCCCCCACTATTTCCAGCCCAACATATGAGAAAGGGGTTGTAATCTACATTGAGGCCTTATATCCTTGCTCAGTGGTTGCATGGGATAGGCTGATTATACTGCAAATCAGCTGTGTTGGCTGCAATTTGCATTTCAGGAGCACAGATTGGTTTAGAGGCAATCACTTGCTAATAGAGAACCATGTTAAAAAGGCAAACAGCTAGCTAAGGGAAACATTGCATATGAAAGTTACTTTGCATGGTCAACTCATTGGCACAACATTTATATATCTGTACCATTCAACAGAGGAATACTGTACTGCATCAGGTATGTAACACTTTTGTTTCCAGCATGATGCATATGTTTCAATATACTTAGGGGGAATGGGAATTACAGCAGAACGCCTTTCTTGGAACTATACTGATGACATGTCATTAATCTGCACGTGTGCTACACCTGCAGAGGAACAAGAGTACAGTACAGGTAGAATGCTGTTTGTTAATTAGGTATATCACTCTCCTGGACATTTCCTGTTGATAGCAGTGGTAATACTACCTTGCTATTTTTGTGGCACTGCTGGTTTTAAATATTATAAGGGGGGTTTACACATACGGGACATAACTTAATGGATTGTTGTGTTGGTTGTGTGATCATACAACAGTATCTGCCATGACACAAGCAGAAATAGATGCTTACTGCTACTATCCTACTTACATCCACAACCTCACTATGTTTGCGTGATGTTGAATATGAGACGTGCAACCAAGCAGTACCTACTGGTAACCATCTGTTATTGCTGTATATCTACATACTATACTCACATGTATGTGATCCTGACATGTTCCCATTTTGTTGTCTTTTAGGAAATATGTATCCCTGATGCTGGGGCCTTTTTAGAGAGGCAAAAAAATGACATTATCCTGGACATCCTTCATCAACACCACCAATTTCTGCTGTCCAGGGGGAGGACAAACAGAGAATAGCAGGCAGAACTGTGGGCTGATCTGGTTTGCAATGTCAATACAATTGGTCACCAGAGCAGGACATATGAGCGATACTGTGCCACTGATATAATAAATGCCACCCACAGAAGAGCAGCAGATGTGGTCAGCTATCATGGTGTCACCGGTGGAGGGCCTGCAGTGGAATAACCACTGTCAGCCACTGAGAAATTCCTGACAAACCTAGGGACACAGGACAGCTCCCAGGCATCCATTACACTGTATGTCATGGATGTGGGTGCCACCATTTCCATGCAAGAGGAGCATTCAGGTAAGCTTAGTTGGATAAACATTGGAATACTGTAGCATTCAGTGTGTCAAGGTGTACATAGTTTTATGTGGGTGACAGGTATTTTTATGGAGGGGAAGAAACTTAGTTGTAGTTTGAATCTCATGCTCAGATTATGACCAATATACCAGTTAACATAGTAGGTACTGTAAATGTGAGATAATTGGACATAGTAGCCTGTCATAGTGCAACATGGGTTGCTGTTTACATTACATCTCCCTCAAATTTTCACAGGACCATCAGGAATCAGACACAGTTATGTTCCTACTCCTGTTAAGCATAACACTGTTGTATTACAGATGTAGATTTAGTGCATTGTATTCACTAAAGTTTCGTCCCAGGCCTGCTGGCTGAATTGATGTACTGTCTGCATGATTGCCAACCTCATAGATTTTTACCAATGGAACATGGTTTACAGTCATACCTATGCCTTGTAATTGTGACCCCACTGACAGATTTTCAATATTTTCAGGACAGTACAGGTTGCCTTATGTGTCACCTGTGCAGAGTTTTGACAAATGTCAACAGTGTACATCACTATTGCTCATGATATTCTTGATTAAGGAGCTTATTCTTTACAAGTAACTATAGAGTTTTTTTTTTTTTTTAGAAAATAATGTTCTCAGGTCCTGGTATATGATGTTGGGGGTTAAACAAGTCTGTATTACTGACAGCATTGTATACAGCTTAACATATACTGCACGATAGTACTGTAAAGCATAGCAGTGCATGTATTAATGTAATGCTTTTCCCTTTTTATCACAGGAGACAGGGGGGGGGGGGTTGGTATCTGTCCCCTTCACAACCTGATGTCATTGTCTCTTCAGACTCTGTTGATGATGGTGGCCAAAGTGAGGCATAGGTGGGGGTTTCAGGGACTGAATCTGTCAAAGAGGTTGACATCCCTCTTCTGTCCTCATTATCACTGTACACCATACCTCTCAACTGCCCAGATTTTCACAGAATGTCCAGATTTTTGGCTGATATTTTTTGTCTGTTCCTCATAAAATTTGTATTTTTCTTGTAAATCACTGGGATGATCTGAGGATTTATGTCAGTAAATAACGATATACATTTCAGTTTCAGACCTCATATCCTTCAGAAAATCTATGATAAAACAAGCCCATATATTGGACACTCAGAGGCTGGGGATATTGAACAGAAAAGTATGACTACTATGGCTACAGTGAGTCTTGATACAGGTCATAGCCAAAGACATGGTGAGGTTTCACACAGACGTATTAATAGGGATGCTCATAGGAGGCCTCTTGTCCTTCCACCACCTGTTGAAGGTGTCTCATCGGGTTCATATGAATCTGTCGACAGCTGAAACATCGACGCTTACCTCATCGACACCAAAGCATCAACCGTTCAGAACATCGACAATCCAGGTAAGCGATTTTCCCCCTTACAGGACCCATTGTAGCACTTAGGACCCATAGTAGCGACTGTTGAGAATTTGCGTTGTCCATAGTGTCGCACTAGCGAAACAAGTGCTACCATGGGTCCTGTAAGGGGGAAAATCACTTACCTGGATTGTCGATGTTCTGAACGGTCGATGCTTTGGTGTCGATGAGGTAAGCGTCGATGTTTCGGCTGTCGACGGATTCATATGAACTCGTCTCATCACATGTCCTTCAGCGTATGTTTAGGGCCATCATGGAGGCACAGGCACATTCCAAAAGGACCTCCAGATGAATGCTAAGGGTTATGACATCCGTGACTGCCACCACCGCATTGCTCATACTCTGGATCGGTTGACTGATGCATTGGAAAGACAGTGGTTGGAGAGAGAACGCAGAATATCTCTCTTGGAATGATCATTTTCTATGATGGAACATCTGGTTGGAGTTGAGCATCAAACTCGTAGATGTAGGTCAGCAACCACACCTGCTGAGAGTCCACATGGTCATGTTTAATCACACCTCTGTAGTGGCAGTACATCCAGCACCCCAGATTTGAGTGTGCTGTCAACACCAAGACGTAGGAGGCCATGGGCTCATGGTCCTGGGTGTTCCCATGGAGGACATGGTCCCAGCAGACAGCAGTCGCCCTCAGGTAGCAGTGCCACTTCTGATCATGGGCATGGAGGTGCCAGTGCAAATACTGGCAGAGCCAGTTCCCATGCTTGGAGGCAGAGACGGTGAACTGTCATTTCCTCCATCCACTGTTCAGAGTTGTCCAACATACAGTCATGTAGGGCTAGCACTCAGATTGACTGTGGTCATGCAGACACACACACCACTGTCACAGTCAGGTCTCCTGCAGACACACATGACATATTCCATGGCCCATCTTGCCTGCTTCCCTCCCTGACTCACACACATGCTCACCAACCTATTGGGTCAGCCTAGGCCTCCTGCACCACTACACAACACCCTGTGCAAGTGATGATACCCGTGCCACATCCCTGTCATCCTTGTCATTGATGCAGGAGAAGGAAGCTATGTGCCTGATCCGCAGGGTGACTACCTAAATTAGTATGTATTTATTTAATTCATTGCTGCCTTTGATATGCCACTTATACTGGTCACTGACAGATATTGTGTGCTGCCATTTGTAATGAGTAAACTGCATTATTTTGTGTACATTAAGTTGGATGATGTAATGGCTGTATACTTACACAATGAATGGTGTCTCAGAAAACTGTATGTTTCAGATGCAGGATTGTGTGGGACACACCTATGAGTAGACAGCTATAATAAACCAATAAACGTATGAGCACAGAATGGAATGTCAGCACAGAAGCAAAATGTCTTCACAAAGGTAAAACAGTATAGGTGCATGGCTCCATAGGTTCATATGTGTATCACAGGCTAACAAAGACAATGGCTTCAGGCAGCCTACTCTTGCATCTGTAATCTTTGACATGGTGTAGTATCCTTGATAAGTGTAAGCAGGGTTCTGGGAACTGACACATCTACAAGCTGTGGTGTAGGAGTTGAACCATCTACAATTTCCCTGTGTCCATTATAGACATTTGTTTTAAACCAGTTATGATTGCCTTGTTCCACATCCCATTGTGTAACCTGCATATGATGTGCATTGGATGGGGAGCCTGTTACATATCTGTCTCTCCAGCATGTCCTATTTATACCACAGTCAAGGTCCAGCTGTGTAGAACAGGTGCTTCTCATACTATTTCTGACTTGGATGTGCATGTGGTACACAGTGGGATTTGACACCTGCCTGTATGTCAGCCATGCACCTCCCCTCCAAGCATGTAGGAGATAGAATAGAGTTACGGCCTGCATTGGACATGTTATGTATACTGTGTATTGGGTTACTGTGGTACCTCTCTGGCTGTTACAGGTGTCAGATATGCCTGTGTACTTACATACCAAAGGTGGCATTGCACTCACTGATAGGTGTGATGAGTGCCACATTCAGTGTAACAATGATATTCTGGGATTTACATGCCATACCTGTCTCTATAGGTTGTGCAACAGTGCATGGAGCCCCACATCTTACTGACCGGTGAAAGTGAAAGGTTAGATCACTCTCTGTCTCCATAAGTCCCTAACTAATGGGTCAACTGTTGGAGGTGTGCGGACAATACAATATTTTCTGGGAGGGGTGACTGCCAAATGTATAGTACTGTGCATTCCTTGTCATGTAGAATTTGTCAATGTCTCTGACAACATCTGAATGTGTGCGCAGTCCATCCTGGATAACTGTTGGTTCTGTGTAGGATTCAGTGACAGCTCCTTATTTGCAGTTATCTGCAAATGTAGTCAGTCTGAGGTCACTGACAGTGACTGTAACTGCAGAGAAGGAAATGTCTAGGAGGGGATGTCCCAGGAATGATGGTTGTGGGATTTTCAGTGGTGACTGGCCTCAATGTAGCACTGGCCTACACAATCCTACCTTTCCAGATAATGAGTGTAAGACACTTGGCCATCCAACGGCTGACTTACAAGTTTGTAAATAACCTCTACAATGTGTCCACAATGACTGATGGCCTAATCTTGTCAAATTCCTTCT
Source organism: Protopterus annectens (assembly GCF_019279795.1). Lineage (NCBI taxonomy): Eukaryota > Metazoa > Chordata > Ceratodontiformes > Protopteridae > Protopterus > Protopterus annectens. The sequence goes on along the minus strand of NC_056741.1, from coordinate 1,468,723,308 downwards.
CAGGCCATGCTAGGTAGGTGGAGGTGAGTCATTTTCCCCTCATCCATCACATACTGTAACAGTCAATGAGGTGCAATGCTTAGGGTAGGCATGATCTGACCTTGAACAAAACACACTGGGTTGGGCCAGTGTCTGCAGGTGTACTACATTGTTAATGATCCATGATAAGTCTTTTCATGGCTTTAAATGTAACACTACTGAGACATCTGAGGATACTGCTTGTCACTGCATGCTATTTGCCCCGTGTGCAACTAAGTATTGAAGTTAAATCCATCATGGTTTCCAAAACGGTTATCATCCAACTTGTCTGTGTCTGCACAGAGCATATGCAAGCAGTAGGGAGATGTCATACATACATCCTGGGAAAGGTAAGGAGGGTGTGTTTACATAGTTATTCTGCAGTTGCACATCACTGAAGCAGTGTGTACAGCAAAGAGACAATTACTTTGTGAAGAATGCTGACAAGAGGCGAGACCCTGAATTGCTGCTGCCTGCCTTCTACAACTGCTGGTCTTACCACAGCAACTGTCACCTGGAATACCATGCTCCTACACTTTGTCTCTCACCAAAAGCAAAACATTAGTACCAAACCCCACATGAGTAGCAGGCCACAGCCTATTTATTCATCCACATAGTTGTCCCACATCATGCAAGACTGTGTAGGCTTGACATACCCTTTTCCAGGTAGATGCTTTGAGTAGCAATCCAAGCAATCATTACAGTTTGGCATATATTATACCTGGCATTCCAAAGTTCTTAGGATTTCAGTAGTGTAATGAGTGGATGGTGAGCCGAAGCACAGCTGCAGTGTCACAATATGATGTTCAATGTCCAATGACACAGATGTCCAAGGTTGCTTGAACAAGCACCACAGTGGCAATGATTCCTGTTAGGTGACAATTTCACAGCTCTTCATGCAGCCTGACCTTCAACAGTGTCGTGGTGCATGTCTCCATGCCATGGATCTACAGAGGAGTGGCCACTTTTGGCGAAAGTATGTGTACCCACATCTGTTCTACATATGTCATACTGTACATTTATATAACCAGAACACGTCTGTGTTCTCACATCATGTCACACATCCAGTGTGCTATCTGGTTGCTTCATAGGCAATGTAGACTAGCATGTGCAGAGTAATTACTGCAGAATTGAGCAAGTTCTCTGTGCAAGCAAGGACATCCACATCTTCACTGCAAGGAGTGCCTACAGACAATGTGCTTGAGGCTGTCAACCCCAAGAGTGTAGCAGCATAACCCTAACTATGCTGGAGTTATATATTGTCAAATTTGTTATTGCAACCATGCCTAATCATGGAATTATGGTTAATCCAAGGACCACATCCCTGACAAAGCATTGTACTCGCTCAACCATGTTATGGCACACTGTCAGGTGCTGTGTTACATTAGAAAAACTACATAAAGGTGATAACATGTTACATGTTACATTTCAACATCTGTCAGGCCACTGCCTAATGAAGGCCTACTGTGACATACACACAAGCAAGACTGTATTGCTAATGGCATTATCACTAACCGATGTTGAGATGAGGACAGTGTCCCTCCCCCTATACAGCTATGCCACACAAACAAAACATGTGAGAGATATGACTATATAACAAAGCATGATTCCAGGCTGCTTCACACAACAGTGAGTAGATATGACAATGAGCAGTCTGACAACATGCACATCTGACCATGTATTCCACCCACACCCACATCACACACAACTGCATATGTGGAGCTCCTTACTAGACACACATGCAAAGAACAGACTCCTCAGAAACCCAATTGCAAGTTCAGTACATACAATCATATCTCTGCAAAACACAGTACACATAACAGCACATGCACCACTGTCTCACTGGTCAAACACCTGAGGCAAAACACAAACTCAACCCTATTATTCATAGGTGATTACATCATGTGACACATTGATATACCTCACACCATGCTACACATGGGAAAGATCACAGTTAGCTGTCTGTGAGGTGCCAGGATATGCCATACCACAGATGCACAGGTTTATAAACATCAGGTCTCATTATGATGATGTCATAGTTCTTGTTAGTGTGTACAACTTGAGACATTCCTCAGTGGACCATATGCAGACACATGTCTGAGCTTAGATACCTCAATGGACTGTATGCAGACACATGATTGAGCTTAAAGTCTTTTTCTGGTGGGTATGCTCTTAGCCTTCAGCTCTATTGCACATTCACCTAGGATGATGGCTCAATACACGTGGAACATGATTAAAGTCAATAACTGTCTTATCATGTGGTGTCATTTTAAGGGGACCCAGTAAATGTCAGCCTGGGTTGACTTGCTCAACAGACCTCGATGCTCTGCCATAGATGGTGTTCATCTGTTACCCCTGGGAGTTTGTGTAGTGGCCAAGGCTGCTGACATCACCAAAGTGCATCTTCTAGGTGTTGACTCATGGCAAAACATTCCATACAGGAAACACCATCTTCAAACAACATCATGGTTATGCTGGTACACACGAGGAATGCCAACACTAAACTCTACTCACTGGAAGGTGTCCTCACCTTGGAAGATGAAGACATTTGTGCAGTCACACACACACCTGGTTCAAGGCAGTGGACACCACCACAGCTATTATAGGCTACATGTCCTTCCACATATTAAGAACTCACACTAAAAGTGTGCTAGATAATGCAGGAGATGTATCCATAGTCATTAAAGATAGAGACACATCCAGATTGGTTAAACAGTGTGCTTCCATGAAGACACTGTAGGTGCTATTCAGTGCTGGTAGACCAACTAATGAAACGATTGCTAGCTACAGGGGCAACTCCATGAATCAGGAAACCAGTTGTGCTTACTTGAATATATACCTGTGTCTGTCAAGCTGTATAACAACACCATGGTGTGGGGTGACTTTCACTAACCACCAACTGTGTTACTTGTGCTCAAACTCACTTGGCCAAAGGTTATTCCACGTCATTAACTACAATGCCATGAGCCAGTGCAGTGATGTCCTCACAAGTGGAGCCAATGTACTGCATCAGATGCTTACCAATATGGCTGACCACTATAGCACCTGCACTGTGAGGTCCTCCTTGTAAAACATGACCACAAATAAGTCTCCTTACATGTAAGACTCACATCTGAACTCACCCCTTCAGCAAACACAGTAGTAAACTTCAACAAAGCAAAGAATAACCTCCTATGGGATGGGATAAATAGTGTGACTGCACCTCCACCGTCAAATGGGACAGGTAAGTATGGTGACCTGTACAACAATGCTTTATGCAATGACCTGCGCAACTGCATTGACTCGGCTGTAGCTGACAGGACAAGAAGCACCTCATGGCACATCAAACTAGGAGCAGTCATACAATCTCCCAGTTATGTCACTCTCTTACAAGGGGTCTTCATAAACATATGCTTGTTCACACACTCATGGCCAAAACCCCATGCAAATGTGTATGCAGAATCATTTCCATCAGTAACAGCAATTTTCCTGGTAAGTAGCACATCACTGGTAACACCTGATGTACGTACTCAGGGGTGATAGACCTGGCCACATGTCATGGCCTGACCTGTTCATGTCACCACAGAGCTTCTGAGTTTGTCACTTATGGATAGGGGAAATACATGCTGATTGTGTAAATAATAGTAAGAATGTGGCAGGGATTTTATGGGACCTAGACCTATTAGGCTACTAATGTACAATGATCCTATGATCCCATGCACTGATGTAAAATGCACTAACATCTGCACACATACACACACACACACACACACACACACACACACACACACACACACACACACACACACACACACACACGCACACACCTGGCTACAGTGAGAATAGTACCACTATCAAGTAATATGTAGAGAAAACTGCACAGCAGACACAGTCCAAGTTGGCAGCAATTAGATTAGATCACCTACCTATCAAATGGCACACACTAAAGATCACAGTACTTAACATACGCACCACAACATAGATGTGCTATTAATATCTCTTTAGGTAATGTTATAGTAGATGACATCAGCAGGCCGTGTTGTGATCAGGATTATGGAGGTGCATGTCACCTGCTACAAATAAAATACTACAAAATCCCACCTCTTTCTAAGTTAGTGTGGTGATCAGATTTATTTTGCAGACACACACACACACACACACACACACACACACACACACACACACACACACACACACACACACATACACACACACATCAAGTCAGCTGGAGTGAGATTAAAAGCCCTACCTATCTGGTCTTGCACATTACAGATCACAGTATTTACAGCACACACCACAGATGAAGTTACATATTACAATGGCAGTTGGCAGTGTTAAGGTACATACCATTAGCAGGCCATGTGGAAGAGTGGGGTTTGGAGACCAGCAACACATGCAAGGGCCAAACAATGCAGGCCCACTGTAATTTGGAAGTCAATGTGGGATTCCCATTTGTTATGCAGGGAGATGCACACAGACACACAAACACACCAACTGGGCTGGAGTGAGATTAGAAACCCCATTTATTTGTTCATATACACTGCAGATCACAGTATTTACAGCACACGCTATGGCTTAAGTCTGACATTACAATGGCAGTTAGTACTGTTAAGGTACATGACAACAACAGGCCTTGAGGAAGTGTGAGGTTTGGAAATCAGCAGCACCTGCAAGGACCAAAAAGTGCAGGTGCATTGAAATTTGGAAGTCAAGGTGGGATTCCCATTTGTTATGCAGGGAGATGCACACACACACACACACACACACACACACACACACACACACACACACACACACACACACACACAGAAACACAAACATACACAGCGAGTGAGCTGGAGTAAGATTAGAACCCCATACCTATCTAATCTTACACACTACAGATCACAGTATTTACAGCATGAGCAATGGCTGACACCAGTTTTCTATGTGACTGCAGGCAAATACTAGTGGAGTACATAAAGTAAGCTTGTGTTTAACAGTGTGTATGGGCTACAGAGTGACATTGCTTCTGAAATGCTCTCTGCAGATAGTAGCCTAGCCATCAAATAACCGCTTTTTTATCATAGCTATATGCCTACAGTAGTCAGTTTGGCCATATGTGGCTGTTTGCATTTGGATGGGCAAACCTATGGGCCAAAACAATGTGCCCTGTCAATGCGAGTGTAGACAACATGATATATAACACCACCTGTCCACCTGTTGGTATATGCGTTGTGACATCCAGCAGGCACAGGAGGCTGTAGGGAAGTGCATTATGTACTGTTGAGCCCTTACATTTGGTCCTTTGAGCAACATTATATATGTCTCATACTGCAGCTTCAATCACCAGTATCAGGGTATGTAGGACAATACAGACATACACAGACATATAAATATATAACTGTAGATAACAGGGACATAAATATACATGGAGGTGTGTGTGTGTATGTGTGTGTGTGTGTGTGTGTGTGTGTGTGTGTGTGTGTGTGTGTGTGTGTGTCTGTTTACAGATTTATATATATATATATATATATATATATATATATATATATATATATATATATATATATATATATATATATCTATATATATATATATATATATATATATATATATGTAGGGTCTACTTAACTCTGTCAAAGGCCGACAATATCGAAGCTGATATTGTCGGCACCAAAATGTTGAAAGCAGAATTCATCGTGCGTGTAAACGAAAATCTCTGTAAGGGGAAATTTCTGTTTACTGCACTGTAGTGCAATCTCAGAGTTGGTATATTTAAGTAGCAAGGGGTGTGGGAGGTGCAGGGGGGCTTGCCCCGATGACTAGAGCAATTTGTGTTGTGTTTGGGTGTTTCTTTCTTTTTTGTGTGTGTTCGATGTTCAGGGGTTTCGACATTTTCGTGTCGATTATTATGCTGTTGACATTTTGAGTTTTCGACAGCGTAATATACTATGTGTGTATATATATATATATATATATATATATATATATATATATATATATATGTGTGTGTGTGTGTGTGCGTGTGCGTATATATATATATATATATATATATATATATGTGTGTGTGTGTGTGTGTGTGTGTGTGTGTGTGTGTGTGTGTGTGTGTGTATAGGGAGAGTAAGATACTGACAGACATGTGTACATATATGTATGTATCTGTAGACATATCTGTATATAATAAGTCATTTTGAATGAGGAGCAACAGAATTGCATTCTGCTTAACTAAGTGTATGAGCATACCAAGTGGGATTTTTGCTAGTTATAAACTGATTCCATCCCCACCTTCCTGTACTCCAGTCAAGGATTTGTGTGTTACACAAAATGACATCAGTCCCTGTTTCTACACTGCTGCATGTCACTGAATTTGGCTACGACTTTCTTACATTGTGTGATGAAATTAATATGTCACAAAGGTAAATATTATACCACACACAGACAGTTTGTAAAACAAAAAGTACTACTACCTGACATCCAAAATAAGTGGTTACATCTCGATTAGAAGCATGAATACCACCATACAAGCTAATTGCCCTAGTCCTTTGAGGGACACAAGGTGCTTGACAGACAGTGATCATTCATCACAAAATCAACTGCATACATATGTATACTGTTATTCCTGTGCGAAGTAAGATATACAATGTATGATCAATTTTATGTTACTGCCCTGAGACTACCTGGCATGCTGATATAACATTGATGAGTTTGTGTTACAGCAGTTACAAGGGAACACTGCTGTGTTGGGGGTGGTGGAACACCACCAAATGTTCTGCTGGGATCCACAGTAGTTTGACTATCATGTCATCCCACTGTCTAACATCTCCCTTGACAGATGTCCAGTAACCTATTGCAGGAGGACTGCATGACTATTCCATGCATGACGTCTAGTGACTACTCATGGAAACAAGGTAGTGGAATTGGTATCTGCAGTCCTATGTGGATGTAATTTCTGTCAAAGTAGCCCTCTATATTTACTTGCATAATGTACCAGATCTGTACATACAGTGCCATATCATAGTAATCTTTACAAGTACTGTGAAGGTTATGGACTTACCTTGCACATGCAGCAGTTGACACAATCATAGTTCAGGGGTGACTCTGATGCAAGTAGTACACTGCCAATACATGAGTAGGTACAGCATGTGTAGGTTGCCTGCCATAATTTTTAATTTCTGTGTGTGAGTAGGACTCTGGTGTCAGTCATTAGGGCCCTAGGCTGTCAGTGAATGTGCTATGTGTTGCCTCTTAGCCAAAGCCAGGGTGTACTGAGCATGCCTATATCTGCCTACAGGGACATCAGCAGCAGGTTCCTCCTTGAAGTCCTCCTGTGACTGTGGCTGTGGTGACCTAGGCACTTGTTGGGGGCTGTACATCCCATCCCTTTGCTGATCCTGTTGCAGCTGTTTCCACAAACCATACTGTATCGCATAGCACATATTGTGAACATATGTGCACATGTGGCTGGAGAATACTGCAGGGCTCCACCAGATATATCCAGGCACTGGAACCGTGACACATGCTCTATGATGTTCCTAGTTTGTGCGTGTGCCTCATTATGGAGTTCTTCTGTGGGTATGTATGCATTTCTGATGAGTGTCATCATCCATGGTTCTGGGATGTAACCAGCACCCCCCAGTAAATGGCTATGTGGGCTGTCGTCCCTAGCAAACATTTGGTACAGCTGTGATGTGTGCCAGATATGGAAGCTGTGATAACTGCCAAGGCTGCCAGCACACACATTCAGGATAATCCCCTGCGCATTGCACATGACATGGCAGTTGATGGAATGGTACCCCTTATGGTTAACGCAAAGTCTACCCTGATCACCAGGTGGAGCCTTGATGTGTACATGGGTGCAATCAATGGCACCCATTACCTCAGTGTAGTGTACTACATGGTAGAACTGTTACATATTGCTGGCCTTTGCTTCAGGGGAGAGGGGAAAAGATATGTGCTCAGTGGCATTTGGTAGCATGCCATCCAGGAAATGGTGAAGTATCCTGGATGCAGATGCCTGTGATACCTCCATCAAGTTCCCAGTTGGTCTTTGAAATGTACCTGCAGCTAGTATCGTAAGGGCTACACCTACCTTTGTTTCACTGTGATGGGTTCCCCTCTGTTGGTTGTGGCTCAGAATTGAGGGTGGCAGCGCTCAGTGAGTTCCTGTAATATGTCCCTGTCCACCCTATAGTGCGCTACACTCTCCAGCTCATGTAGCTCCTGGAAGGTTACCCTGGGCCTGAATACTCTTCAGCTTATCAGCCTAAGCCTATTGTCATCAGCAGTAGCAATGACTTCAGCATCTAGTACATAAAGATGTATCAGACCTGCATCAGCCCCTATCATTATCTCAGTTAAAATTCCCAAGTCTGTATTCCAGTGGTCCAGAGTACTGTGGGAAATCCTAATGTAACGTATATGCATACTTTATACAGGTCTGCTGTAGGTCCAGCATGTGTGATTGGCTAATTGTTATGCATTTCACTTGCCTAGATTGTAATTAACATCCTTTACTGGCTCTACTTTATTGGTGCAATGCAGCATTCTGAGCCACGCTGCATAGCATAGCTCATACAAAAGTCAAAATCAATAACAGAATATATCCGCTTTTAACTACTTGTTACCTACATCATCACAATGACCTGGGTGGTCTTTTTCGCACAAATTCTTAAAAGTAGCAGGACTCCTCCTTGCTGGCATCCACATCTAGTAGAAATATCAACATAGTGTAGGAGCCTACATGAAAGGGATCTGCAGACACGGCTGTTCCTTTTACCGATTCAACAAATTCACCTCATTTGCATTGATCAAAACACAGTAGCGTATGCAGGGTCACAGGCAGTATAGCTCCAGATAAACGTAACAAAGCATCCAAGATGTACTATCCAAATGAAACAAATGCTCTTCACTTCCACACAGGAAACCACGACAAGGAATAAAAACCAGTTCTATTTATTGTACAAAACATTAGCGCTTTCACCCAAAGGCTTCCTCAGACGTATAATCTCATCAAAACCATTCAACATTTCAAATAGTTACTGACTAAATCTTATTGGTTAAAAACAACTGAATCATCATTCAATTAATTCATTATGAATCTAATAATTAATGAGTGCATAAAGCAATAGCTTCTAAACCCAAACAATATAGTTGTGCATGAGGTTATATATAAGTAATATAAATCATAGTGTATATAAGTAAGAGTGTATAAACATAAAATAAAATGAGATACATAAGATATTTAAAAAATATATATAAAAAATATATATATAAAATATATATATATATAAGAAATTTTCTGAAAAACTCACTTACACAAATTCATTTCACTAAAACCAACCATTAATAGGAAACAATATAGTTCTGGGTGTGTAACGCACAAACCATATAAACAATAAATATCTAAACTGCACACTTCATAAAGCATAATATATATTGCTCACAAATATTATTGTAATATATTATATAATAAATACAGAGTAAAAATATAATAATAAAGTTAATATGTATTATATGGCTTATAATATACTGGATGACCTAATATAATACATGTATTATTTCATTTCTTAGGTCTAAAACATTTTTTCTTTCTAAGGATTGGTCTAATATTAACTCTTTCATTAAGACCCGGTGGTTTGTCAGCCTTGCACCTTATAATCCACCTCATCTCACATTCCATACATGCCAAGCCTGTACATCTTATTATATAGGAAAGACCAATAGGACCCTAAGAGAGAGAATTAGGGAACATTTATACCATGTCAGACTTGGTACGGATACTAATGCTCTAGCAAAGCACATTAAGATGTTAGGACCTCAACCCACTTTTTTATTTTGTGTGATACAGGAAGTATTGGAGAGCAATAGAGGGGGTGATTTGGTCAATCACACATTGGAATGTGAGATGAGGTGGATTATAAGGTGCAAGGCTGACAAACCACCGGGTCTTAATGAAAGAGTTAATATTAGTCCCATCCTTAGAAAGAAGAAATGTTTTAGACCTAATAAATGAAATAATACATGTATTATATTAGGTCATCCAGTATATTATAAGCCATATAATACATATTAACTTTATTATTATATTTTTACTCTGTATTTATTATACAGTGTATTACAATAATATTTGTGAGCAATATATATTATGCTTTATGAAGTGTGCAGTTTAGATATGTATTGTTTATATGGTTTGTGCGTTACACACCCAGAACTATATTGTTTCCTATTAATGGTTGGTTTTAGTGAAATGAATTTGTGTAAGTGAGTTTTTCAGAAAATTTCTTATATATATATTTTATATATATATTTTTTATATATAATTTTTAAATATCTTATGTATCTCATTTATTTTATGGTTATACACTCTTACTTATATATACTATGATTTATATTTCTTATATATAACCTCATGCACAACTATATTGTTTGGGTTTAGAAGCTATTGCTATATGCACTCATTAATTATTAGATTCATAATGAATTAATTGAATGATGATTCAGTTGTTTTCAACCAATAAGATTTAGTCAGTAACTATTTAAAATGTTGAATGGTTTTGATGAGATTATACGTCTGAGGAAGCCTTTGGGTGAAAGCGCTAATGTTTTGTACAATAAATAGAACTGGTTTTTATTCCTTGTCGTGGTTTCCTGTGTGGAAGTGAAGAGCATTTGTTTCATTTGGATATTACATCTTGGATGCTTCGTTACGTTTATCTGGAGCTATGCTGCCTGTGACCCTGCGTACGCTACTGTGTTTTGGTTTATTTATCTATATAGCAGGGTCCGAGCTCCGTTTGCTCGGTGAGTTGGTGTGCTTGATCTACGTTCATTTGCATTGATATCCATTCTGACAGACTGGTAACTACATGGTTCATAGCCATATAAACTAGGCAACAGCACCAATGCACTACTGAATGGACCCAACTCAATGTCCTGTATTACATTTCTGACAATTATTATAAAATACTTATTATTGTTTTTTTTTTTCAATTCAGCATGTTTGAGCACTGTGGCACATAGCACAAATATGCCAAAATTATTAAAAAATATTTTTACATATTCCCTTGCATTTCTGACATCCACAATGCATTTTTCTCACAACAATGTATGTGATCTAACCATTTCAAGGGAGTTATTTACATATTTGTGGACTTTTACATTCCCTTCTTTCCGTGTATACTCTTATACATGGAAAATTGATATGTACACTATGGACATGGACACAGGGTCTACATAGATGCATTTCTGCTTGTTGGATCACTCCACCTGGGTCATTTGCATAAGAGTCACCTGCTTCTAAGGTAATTTGCATAACACTGACCTTTCCTTGTTTACTCGTGCATGCACGCTGCTAAGCTGCGCTTAGTGAATCTAAAGCTGTTGGTGCTTGTGGTGCTTACACAGAAAAAATCATGTAGGCTTTACTGAATTCTCCTGATATTTTCTAAAGTCATATTTGTGATTGCAAAACCCCATCCATTTGTCATTTGCACAAATATTTTGTTGTGGGGTAAAATGTTCACTGTTTGTCAAATTCTGCAGCATTTCATGTGAAAAAATGCCTCCATCAATGTTTTGTAAATGAAATGACATTTTGCATTGCTGCTTTGTCTCTGTTACTGCACATCTACTCTAATGATTTACTTACAAACTGCAATTTTGTTTACTTCTCTTTGTTGCATCATATTTATATTCTTTGTTTGAGCTGTTACTGGTGTTTTGACTCTTGTCATATCTAAAAAGGGACCATGGTCCAGTCTACATATCTGGTTAACAAATATAAAATAAGCACTCAATCAATAAAAAATAAGCAATAAAACCAGTATCAGGTCATGGTTTCCAGTCAACTCTGACTATTTGAATTTAGCAATTAAAGCATATGCTAGTACGTATTAAATGGCAGATAGGCTCTGTTATGCTAATTTTCCCTGACTCCTATTTTACATTTTCATGTATAATGATGTTCCTTTAATTGTGAATAGAAATCTGAAAGCCTACATTCCAGAAAAATTACATCCGATTGACAAATTTCTTAAAAATGAATTTTATTGCATGTTACTGCTTATTGTAAAAACCCTTGGGGCTTCTTCTTAAAGATCTATTGCATTTTATGGTGTTGATTGTAAGTGTCCTATAATAGAAAAAGTATGGATAAGTATGCAATCTGAATGAAAACTAATTTTTTCAAGTTCTTTTGCTTGATATTCTTAGTGAAGGAGGGCTGGGTATTGTATTGCAAAAGTACCTTCTGATCTTAATGTGTTCAGTGAATGTTAGCAATTTTGCATCTATTGCCTTCTCCCTAGGGGGTAACAGATGTATTCATACATTTTCTCTCTTCTTAATGGAAGAGTAATAGATTTTTTTTCTGTAAGCATATTTTTTAGTTTTATTCTACAGTGTGGAAGCTGAAAGAGACTTATCTGAGCAACCATGAGCCAAACAACCTTTTTCTTCTTGTCTAGTGTCAATACAGAATAAAGTATAGTAGCCTGTTATGTGTATCAACATAAATTCTGCCACTTAAGGAAGTCATACAGGTTCTAGAAATCCACTACAGATGCATACATATTTAATGTTTTGATCAGGTGTCGTATTGGCTTGGGAAACTTAATTGTCTATGACCTCTACTCACTGAACATGTTTATATGCTAAGACATGTTGAGAGACAGCACAACATACACTACCATGAAGAATAAAGTATAAATAAATCTCCTAAATGTAGCACTGTTTCTTGTTAAGGGAGAAAGACAAAAGACAGAAAAGAACAGTGAGATGGATAGCTGTATAACTAACTAGCTAGATGCATAAATAAACAGTCAGAAAAAATAGAAGCACATAAAGCGTCTTATATTTAAAATGTTTCTTATAAAGAACAATACATTGATAGTTATATAGACAAGACACATAGACAGACAGATAGATGGGCATACAGAGTAGGAACATTATTTTTCACTGCAGTTCACTGACCACAAATCATTTAGACATTGTATGTTCTAGAAACAGACCAAAGACAGAAAATTTTGTCTTTTTTAATGTACCATGGACAAAACTATAGGCTTTAATAGGTTAATTGTTTTAAGATTACTGTCAATACTTCTGTTGTTTACTGTTGTTTGTACAGATATTGAGAAAGCTTTTAAACAAATTATCCCTGGCCTGAGGCTGAAGTAGGTCCAGTTGTATCAGAGCTCTACTTTGGTTGCCAAATTGAATAAATAAAATAAATAAATCATTATGGGAGGCAAAGACACTTTTCAGGCCTCTCATAATCTTTTATATAGCATGCTATTTAGTGAAAGAGTGCCCTCCTTTTAGAAGAACTGTGCACCATGGTCACCAGAGCTACCCCTTCCTGTACACACCATACAGGAATGGAATTTGTCAAACACTGTACAGTGGTACTCATGAGTCCTTGTGTGAAAATTTAAACTTAGAAGTGACACACCGAGTTTGGTGGTATGGAAGCATAAAGCCCTAACAATGCCCTAGGTTACCTGAGTTTGATCAGTGACTTGGGAAATGGAGTGGCTGTGTGGGAACACATATGTGAAAGGATGACACTGGCTTGCCTGTCCTGATGGCCCTGCTCCACTTCTGCTCCAAGACAAAGCTATTGGAGGCATCTGTAGTATCCACCAACTAACCCAGAGAGGTGAAGGCCTGCCTCTAAGGAATTGCCTTAAGACAGCAGTACTTACGCAAAGTTTCCTGGCCACTGTGAGGGAAGAGGTTTAACAGCTGACTTGCATGACCTCCACACTAGCTGCTCCTTATCAACTGACTGTCCCTCTGAGGGGTGAGAATGAACCAAATGGTCTCTCTCACAGGCCTTGAATGAATGGACTGTAGGGCTCTCACCTGGCCTGCAAGAGACCCTAGCATTTACCCTAGAAGAAGAATGAATGAACAAGCAGAATGGGTGTAGTTAATAAAAGTTGGGGGGCAGAAATTGATGCAATCTACTGCAAATGGGTAATGCCACCCAAGCAGAATAAGCAAGACCATAATTCACTGGTAAGAATTTCTTTCTCATGAAGTTTCCCCTTACTTCATGACAAACAGATCTGTTGCTTATTTACAATTACACACTGTGCAATCCTCATAAATGTTGCATTTTTTGTAGTTTATTCAAGTGGTTTGCTTCTTCTCATTTCTATTCTAATTACTTTCAGATCCCCCCTTGACTGCTAGTAATTTCCTGCATTCAGTACTCCCTTTTTTTTCTTTTCCTACCCAGCTCATTTTTTTTCTTTTTTATACTTCATCTTACAATGTCTAGAAATCTGCTATCCAGCTCACATTTCTGGCACTTGCCTCTTGTTTTCCATTTTCTGGCCATTATACTCTTCGCCACTATTACCATTAGCCTCATTGTAAGACTTTTTTTTCTTGACAACCCTCTTCTTCATTTACTATACCCCACATGCAAAATTCCCAGGAATTTCACCCCTATCATTGTACCCTTTCAGTCACAACACATAAACCCTTTTGGAAAAGGATGTGCACTTCCCTCTTGCAGCTCCATGATTCTGTTTCTTCCTTGGGGAACTGTGGGCTCATGATCTTACCTCTATATTTTACCTTTATTCTGGACTCTTGGAGCAGTACCACACCCTTGCATCCTACTAATTTTGATGTGCACTTTTTTTTCCTTTTGACTGGGTGCCAAGCCTCAACTTCCCATGTTTGAGGTTACAACTTTCAGTCTGTGTTCATTCCTTTCTGTTTTCTGATTTTATTACTCATCTCTACCACCCTCATTGCTGCCTTTGAATGGTTGCTCTCTATTGGATTTCCCTGCTCAGTTGGACCTTCTGCCCTTTGGTTTTTGCCTAGACTTTTACCTCTTTACCCCTTCTGAGATGGATTGTTGCCCTCCCACCTGTGATGCAAGTGCCCCCGGACTTGAGCCATCCACCTTTTCCTGTTTCCTAATTCTGTTTTGGGCCTATCCTTCTTGCTTTCTCTTATAGGTTCATAGGTGTGTACTAGGCTAATGGCCCTGGGGCCTTTACAAGCCTAGCCCATAGGATTACTCTGGCATCATGCCAACCGACCTTAGTTCCTAGTGCCTCTGTCGGGTAAGGCCACTGGAGTGATCCCTGGGGTAAATTTTCTGTTTCCCATCCACTCATCAAGATTTCTCTTGAAGAGGGCCAGTGAGGTTCTCTGTTTGACATGTATGGGAAGTCTATTCCATAACATGGGCAGTCTCTGGGTTATGAACCTGTCCCTCCAGCATGTTCTGTTGATTGTGGTAATGAGGATGAGGTCTCTGGAGCATGTGGTGCAGAGGGATTGGGATTTCTTTAGATGTAGCATTTCTAACAGAGCTGGGTCAGACATGGCTTTGTAAGTCAAGCAGTAAGTCAAGTCTTCTCCATGATTTTCACTATATGTCATTTGCTTGTGTTTATCATTCCCATTTTTCATAATCTAAACTTGTTTTCTTTGCTTTTGATCTGACTTTTGTGACAGTTTCACATATTTTGTTTCACTGTCTTCTAATGGATTGCATTTGAACCTAAGACTGGTGATCCCATAATTCTTTCTCCACTTCCCCCATTTTCCATTTAGCCATGCCACAACACGTTTGCCCACTGCTTCAACGAGAGAGCTTAATTTTATATGAAAATAAAAACATTAAAATATGGGATATCACAGGAAAGACCATGTACAGAGGTTTGCCTGTTTGTACTCACTCCCTTTAATAAGTACCCTTCTGTTACGAGCGTTAAAAAAGTTCTTATGTTTGAATAGTTTCCCATTTTAATAAATTACACAAGTCCTTTCATTGTCATGTACCCTTTTTTGTTCTGTCATTTCCTAATGTCTGCATACACTGAAGTTTACTGAGCACATCTACTTTTTTTCCTCTTGCACTGCCTGCCATTTACTTTGTCACATCTCCATGTATAATCAAGCTCTGCAGTTCTTGATTGCTTCCCCCCTCTTGACCTTCTCTTGTGACCCAGTGCACCTGCCACTGTGTCATTTTTCTTTGCTCACCTTCTCCTTTGACCAGTCCAGCCTACTGAGGTTTTTTGAGGTCCAGCACTGAGCATCTGAATCCCATGAGACTTCATTTGTATTGTCTTCTCTTTGATGATATGTTCTTCTACTTCTTCGTATTTTTCTTCTTCTGCTTCTTGTAGATCTGTCCCTCCTTCTATTGGGACCACTATCGGACCCTCCTCCTCTACTAGTTTCCTGCTTTAACCAGTTTCTTGCTCTTTTTACTGTATATTTTTGTACACTTCCTCATATTTATGGTTTTCCATTATCTTTCCAACATGTATGTCATCTGCTATACCCCAGATCGTCTCTGCCCCTTATCTTATTGACATAATTCTGTGTGCCTTTGTTTACATCTGTTTTGTTCTTTATCCTATAGGTGCATCTATATCAGATGCTATCCAAGAAACCTGAAATCCTACCTCTTCTCTGGTCTTTTACAAGTTTGCTTGCCAACCCTCTTCTGGTGAGATATTTGTATTTATTTCTTTGTCTCTGCTGCTCCAGCTTCTATGTGCACAGTCTCAGTAACAAAAGCATGTGCTTCTCCCTCTGTGTGTAACTTGTCTCTTTTTCACTTCCATATTACAGTTAAAATAATAGGGCAGTTAATCTATGTAGGAATTGTTTGTGTTTTCACTGACCCTAACAAGTTGCCATTCCTTTTCTTAGTTGATGCAGTGATTTGGGATAATACTTCTACAATTTATTTAAAAAAAAAACATTAAAGGGTATTATTTTAAGTGTTCTAGGTTATTTTGCAAATTATTAAGTTTATAGCTACACAGGCATACTAATGTTCCTCTTGACTATCCTCCTCTTTAACCATGCATTCTACCAACTCTCTAGATTCTTTCCCTTACCGGGTCTTGTAATATCGGTAAATGAAATTTTGCTTACAGCAATTCCAGTAGTATTCTTCTGAGTTTTGTATCTAGGACATGCTCTGATACTTGCATCGTCCATTCGTTTCTTCTTGATCTATTTTCTTAGTTATCCAGTTTCCTGATTGCCGTTGTAGCTTTTTTTACATTTCTTTCAGTCTTCTACCATGTTCCTGCACCTTTGATCTCAGCACTGGTCTGTCTTTTTTCAAGTCCTTGATTATTTTCTTTCAGCTTATTCACTTTCTTAGGTCTATATCACCATCGGCCTCCATCGGTTTTTGGAGCACTTTACGAAGCTGCTCTTCTTGTGGAGCTACTTTAAATTTGCAAGTTATTGCTCCTTTTTCTCTTTGCCCTTCATCCTATGATTCTTTTTTTTTTTTTTTTTTTTTTTTTTTATTCATCTGGAACTGATGGATAAATTCCTTTTTAGTGATCCTTTGTCCAGAGCTCTGACACTAAGCAGCGATTTTGCTTGGTCTCTGTGGACCTCCTGCAGATCTGCTGCTTCCTTGACGTTAAAGATGTGTTTTCAACATGTAGTTCAAATACGGTAAAGATGGCTTAATGAACACCATCACGAACATACCCCTCAAATCTCCCTGGTTTTCAGGGATGTCCCTGATTTTGACTCAAATTTTAGTTCTGTCCCTGTTAATCCCTCCTAAAACTTGTAAAAAAGGTGGTGAATTAACCTTAATAAAAAATGACAATAATTACAGTTCTAGAATTATTTTAATTCTTAAAGTGTATATTAATTCACTTTCTCTTATTCTACCAATGTTTCAGGTTAATACTACTAGTATTTTAAAAGTGCCTCTGCTTGCAGCTGATGATTTCTGGATTTGTCCCTGATTGGTTGAGAACTATTTTGATGAAAGCATATTTTCACACAGCCTATCTGCCCAAAATACTGTTCTCCAAAGTGTGCAATACTTCAATAAACTTTTTATAGCAATAATGATCAAGAATGGCAGCCATGATTAGTTTTCATTTCCATACCATCTAACTCTCTCTCTCTCTCTCGCTCTGTCTTCTTCATTGGTCAAAGGTTTTCTTGTCTGTCACCTCCAGGATCTTGGGTTCAGTCTTGATCTCCAGTTACTCTCTGCCTGGAGTTTGCATGTCCTTTTCATTACTGCATGGACTTTTTCCTCATACTGTAGTTTGCACTGGAATATATTTTTCATTTTTTCTATAAGGTGGCTTCACTAGCTTAAAAGTTCAGGAAATTTGTATTTTTTTAACAGGGCTTAAGGCTTTGAAGAATCTTAAAATGATTTAGAAATGTTATTATTATCTTGCTGTCTAAAGGAGATGGTGTGTCTAATCAGAAAATGCTTAGGTGTGCTTGTGCTTGCTTTTGGGCTAAACATGTCAAGCTAGGGTGGTTGTCTGCTATACACTGAGTATACATTTGTTGGTCTGAGGTTTGATAAATCTTTCTAGAGTACCTTTTGAACCATATTGAAAGTTTTAACCACATAGTAAGCTGGATATGGAGGTTATTTAATATTATGAAAAGGACATGTGTCCCCCTCAGACTATGACATTAGCAGGCACTTCAACAAATACCAACATCATCAGACCAGCAGTCTAATCGAGTCATTATCTATTAAAGTTCTTTATGCTGTATTGCATAAGAAGTTTTTTTCCCATTTCTTATAGCCATGTTTAATATTTTTTAACTTTCTGGACCCATAGATTAGCTTAGCTGCAATACCTCCTGGTATTGGGCATACGGTATAAGAACATTTCTACATATCGCAGACATTATCTGTAATAAAAATGTATTGCTGTTGCACATGAATGAAAGTGCTCAATAAAGGTGTTAAATTCCTGATTATACTTCTTCCCTTTTGTTGTATACTTGGGACCTGGGACTAGTGCTTATATTTTTATTAGTCTTGACCTGTAGAATTGGGGCAAGACCAAAAATAATCAGGGACAAAACTGCAAAATAAATAACCACACTGTTCACTTAGGATAGGCTTTCTGAAGAGAAAAAAAGAAGCCTGTAACTATAGTGACTGTCATTATATGTTGACCGTAACCCACCTTTATTCAAAAAGTCTCAAGATTTAAATGGGCCAAAGCAAAGTGCTGAGCCAAAATAAGGGAGGATCATCAAAATTATGGGCAGCTTATTGATACAGACATTACTATGTACCATTCACTGCTTATATTTTGACCTTTTTCCCATCAACCTTCTGAAAGGAGGTCTGGGAATAGCACTATAACTTCAACAATTGTATTCAAACTCTTTATGATCCAGAATATGAGTAAGCCTTTAGAAATAAGATTATTGCAGGATCTGAAAGTTCATGTTGAGACCATCTGTTAAGGTTCTGTTACTTAACCCTGTTTTCCCATTATATTATACTTTATCTAATTCCCTAGGTAATGCTTTGTTTCTAAAGAGTATACATATATAGGTACAATTTTTAGGTTTTAATTAATAAACACATTAATTTAAACACAAACTACTTAGATGGGTGAGGTAGATTTTATAGTTATGTACTGTATTTGTATATATGGTTGTAAATCTGCATTTTATTGTACCTTTTTAGTTCTTATGGTTTGGCTTGTAGATAATAAAAGTAAGTTCTTCAGATCATTAAGAAGGATATTATGAAAGTTTAGTCTCATTTTTTTTAACAACTGCCAAGTGAGGAGATTATATTTCATAGGTTCATAGATTCATAGGTAAGGACTAGGATAGCTGCCCTTTTGCACCATTTAAACCTAGTCAATTTCCCTTCCAAAGCTGAGAATCAAACTCCATACCTTAATGTCTGTGAGGCAAACTCCTTAACAATTATGCTAACCCCTTGACTTGATAAAGTCCGGCTTGTAACTTTGCCAGCTACCAGTATTTCAGTCACAACATATTAGCTTTAGGGACACTGATTTACAAGTATTAAAAAACATCTTTTTTTTCATGACATCATAGTCCATGAATTATAGCACCAATTGTCCCAGTGTAATCTGTGGTCATTATTAGAGGAAATAAAATTTATAATAATCTCATTGTATAAGTAAATTTGAAATATGCTTTATGTACAGAACACTGTCTGAAGCAAGATGTTTTTAAAGTAGCAAAATATAAGAGGAAATACCAATTATGATGAAAGATATTGGACTTAAAAGCTACATTTTATGAAGCATCACATTTTCTAGTACTTAATCCATACTGCTGAATTTTAACACTATTTTTTTAGAACTATGGAAAATCAATGTCCTTGGTCATCACATCATCTATATGGTCACATTCAGCAACTATGATGACATTGTGACTGACAGTAATTCAGAGGTCAGACTGTAAAATCAACTGCCAAAACTCCAAAATTTTGAAAATATTGGTTAAAAAATTACAAAACGAACAAAGGTGAATCATTATTTGTGAACACTAGTCCAGTGACATTGTGAATTGCTGTTATATTAATTTGAAACTAACATGTTTTTTCTTTAAACTATATGATGTGAAATCTACCACTAGACAGTTATAAACAAATACAACTTTTCTTCTACAAAGTTGAGATATTTCCTTTGAAGCAATTAAATAATATTTACAGCTAATTGCAATCAAATGGTGTTTCTTTTCCTTAGAATGTGTAGTGAAATGTGTTTAAGAAATCTGCAGCAGTTTAAATGACAGAAAAGCATGGACGTTTTCTTTTGAAGTCTATCTAATAATTTTTACCAGTTTTCTAGCTTTTAACAAGAACTTTTTTTATTCAGACTGTACCACTGCTACAGCAACTTCCAATAATAGTCAAGTTTAAAAAGACTAATTAAAATATCTGTCCGTAAGCAAAGAACTCCTTTTTGATTGCATTCTCAAATATTTTATCATCGACGCCTGACTTACTGAGCCTACAAACGCAACAAATGATCTCAGCAATCCAAGCTCATTAAAATGTAAACAACAATGCATGCACAAATCATAGCAATCAGTGAGAGTGATGACAGTGAAGGGCAGCCCAAACTTCAGTAAAGGTCAACCCCTACCACTTTAGAAAGAATGTTATATAATACATATGCTTGTGAGAAAAGTGTGCATGTCTGATAGGGTTGCAGTGGAAACACCAGTCCAGGATAATAAAGCCTAATAAATAATTGGCATAGCTGCCCACACTTCCTTGACAGATTCTGACTAATATGTGGAAAACTTCATACACAGAGCATTATGCAAAACTAGAACAATCAATTATGAGCTGTCATTTCCACAGTTAAAGATAGCATTATGTGAACCAGCATAACAAATTAACAGCTGGCAAACATGTGCACTGTTAAAAGACAGCATAATGGATACTGATGCACTAAGTATTGGTGTGATAGTCCTTCTTCCAAAAGCTATAAAGAAAAGGGGCACAAAAAATGTGGGGGAAAATGTGAAGCAGCATAGGGTAATGTTTAAGGTCTGTGAATGTATAAAATGTATAAAAAACAGGATGCCTGATAACCAACAAACTAATGGAGTAATTACAAATGCACTATACAGACCACTGTATCATAAGGAAGAGGTCATGAGCTGCAGATTAATGTAGGCTATGTGCTAATGCAGTCAAGTAATCCTGAATACTGGAATGATTCCCAGAGTGCAACATGTGTCACTCTGTACTAATGTGTTTTGTATGTTTGTACACAAGTGACAAATGCAGATCATACTATGCACTGACACAGAGTATATCAGTGACATTCTGTTCTGCATGAAGAAGTTGAAGTATCTGTAGACATGGTGTTAGCCCATTATACCACCATTCTACCTGATGACATGTGGTTTCAGGCATCTATGCCACCATTCTGCCTAGTGGTACATGTGGCTTCAGGCAGTTTTGCCACCATTCTAGCTGATGGCACATGTGGCTTGAGGTAGCTGTGCCACCATTCTACCTGTTGACTGATGTGGTTTAGGCAGCTGTGCCATCATTCTACCAGATGGCACATGTGGCTTCAGAAAGCTGTGCCACCATTCTACTTGTTGATACATGTGGATTCAGGCAGCTGTGATGCCATTCTACCTGTTGACGCATAGCTTCAGGCAGATGTACCATTCCTCAGCCTTATTCTGTGTAATGCGCAGTATCACAGCTGTAAGATCAGTAATACTCCAAAGTGCTGGATACATTTATAATGACTGCCTGAGCCCATCTTGTGCAAATACTATCATTTTCACCCCAAAACACAACTTTCACTGAACCACTGTTCAGCTGACATGCAGTCATCTAGAATGGCACTCATCAATATGTCTACAGTGAATTGGTCCTCATATGACGACAAGTACACTAGGGCTGAAAATGTTCCAAAGCCATTACATATAGTAGTATCCATGCCAAACAGCTTTTACAGAGTAGACCTCCAAATACATAATCTTATCATTTAGCTGCGATAGAAAACTACATCCTTTCATGATGATCCAGTGATGCTCCACCTTTATGTCATTTAATGGGGACTTCTCTAAGTCTTGACATTTATATTGAGGCATTAGTTTTATGTCAAGCTCATCTGCAGCCTCCAAGGCACCTCTGTATACTGCCATACAGTATGTTCTGGTCTTTCAGGTCATGAATACATAGATCATGGAGTGCACGTTATGTCTCACCTCCTACCACTGCTGCACGGATGGTGAAGACTTGCAGGTAACAAACTAGCACAGTCTGAAAGGTGCCATTCACATCCGGATGCTAGCTACATGTTTCCATTGTATTATCAATTATGATGAATAACAGGCAGTTACTGTTCAAATATTTAATGTTAAAGGAGCCAGCACTCAAAGTTACATCACACTTTCATACAGGATCCTATTTTCTGCTTTATGTCCTACTGTAATACCTTTGGGAGCGGAGTACACTGAACTAATCCAGAGGCAGAGAAACAGTGTGTCCCATTAAATCTGCTGCAGGACTACACAACCTCATGTTTGTGTCCTTCTTCCAGGGAGTGTTTGCTGCAACATGGGCAACACAAGGATCACAGAGTTGGTCATTTGCTGCATAGATTACTAGCAAATGGTTGTAGCATCATGAAATGTGATCACTTTTCCTTTGTAGTATGTTTTACTCTTGTTGGTTCAGCACCATTATAATTTATCATGATAAGCTTTCCTACTATAATGAATATATTCTGTATATGTACAGCTGAACCTTCCCACTCATTGATCACATAGATGAATAGACATCCCACTCTGTGCTTTGTCTCGTCTTGCTGTATCCTGAACTTGTAGCTTCCTCCTCTGACTCCACTGTACATGTGACTGTACTGCCGGTCTCATTCATGTATGTTCTTGTTTCCTGATATAACCAGTATGCTGACATTTCATTGGAATGCATCTGGGGGATGGATGCTCCTCATTCCACAGATTTGAGAGGGTGTCAATCTATATAATACTTTTTTATTCCCAAAATTCCATATGCATGGAAGATCGCATCAGAAAATACACACTCTGCAAGTCTTGTCTCCTAATCTCAATGATTACTGTCTATCTTCTTCTGGTCTAATAAAAGTCCCAAAGCACCCTAACACACACTACATTATCAGAATCAGGTCTTCCACCCAAACTTGCTCTCTTAACAAGAGATGCAGTTTCAAGCAACTGGACTCCTCAATCATCTTTTCCTCTATAAACTCTGCTGAGACAGTTTTATTATGTCCTCCTCATACACTCCTAAATAAGCACTTTCCAAAAGTGTTCAGGCTAAGGAAATGCCATGGAGATTCTTGGATTTCCATCAACCTCTTAAATTAACCAAAAGCTAGGGACAAAGTCTGGGCCTCTTGGAAAGAAAACTCAAAGGATGCCACTAGATTAAAGTTTCTCCCTTTTTATGATTGCAAAAAAGAGAATGTGCAGCAAAAAAACACATCTTCTCTTCTGATTAAATTCAGATCTCAGGCATGAATTTAATTCTATTTTAGTCTTCAAAAAGCAAACACAACATGTCAGCCCCTTCTACCCTGATGACGTAAAAAAACTGTATTTCCATGTCAGCCAACTTTCCTGCCCAAGTTATTCCTAACTTTTCACCTAACTCTATCCCACATGCCCTTCCATACCATTATAAAAATAATTTCACTTAAAACAATGTTCTTGAAGAACAAATCATGGATACTCAGATTCTAGATGTCTTTACCATTGTTCTATAAACTCTGAGGAGATTATATTTTAATTGTGTATGTTAACACTTTAATCAATTTTGTGCCATGGCTATTTCCCTAAGCAATGGAACAAAGCTCTCATTTTACTCCTACATCAAGTTCCTCCTGAGAAACCTATATGTTGAATAGCTGTAAGAAATATTGCATCTTTCTGAGGCCAGAATACTTCTACAACTGTCTAAAGTAAAATTTAATACACAGCAATGTATATAACTTGCTTTGAGGTAGGAACACTTAATTGAAAAACCCTTTGTTATATATGTTTATTAATCACATAGATGCAACATCGGGAAAAATATGTACATTTTTAAATGTACAGCAGGTTGAAGGGGCAGCTATATGAGAATATTTGTACAAAATGAACATTTCTAGCTAGACTCTTAATTTCAAATGAAAGTTTTTGGAAAACATGACAATTTATTCTGGTTGCAGGCAATTTTCTCACCTGTAAAAATCTCCATCAGACCTGTTCCTAACTTTAGATACCGACACCGAACTATCTCATCGACTTATACATTAATGTTATTAAAATGAAGATCAACTAAACTCTCCTTACATGTTGGAAAATCTTAAGATTTCTTAATGAGGAGGTTCGGTTTGCTACCAGAAAGGGAATTTTTCAGTTGCAGCTCCAATACAGTCTCTTAGCTGTAGCAAACTCTTCCAGCAAAAACCTTCACACACTTCAAACTCTCTAATATATGTAATTTTATCCTGCTATCTCTAAAACTGAAGCATCAGTACAACATTCCTTTACTATCTGTAAATGATAGATCTGACATTTTTTCTACTCTTACCTTCAAAGTACTGAAGCTTAAAACCACCCCAAACTGTCTTCTAAATTACTCCCCAGATTTATAACTTATTACCTGAAATCTCACACAGAAGACACCATTATTCCAAAGAGGACTGCTAACAACATAGCTGGGTGTGACCATGCCTTTTTCACATTGGACCAAAGATCTGAGATACCCTTTATCCTCAACAATCAGCAATTCTGACATATTTCCAGTCTTTAGACCTAACCATCTTGTTCACCTCTCAGTAAAAGTACCAGAGTCTTGAGTTTTCTCTTCTTAGTTTTCACATTTCCTTTCCTCTCATCATCAATAAGCCTCTTCCCACTTCTTCTGCTTTCCACTGAAAATGGAATAAAACATGTTTTCAAACATTTTAGGCATACAAAGTATACATTTTTCAGTTTTGAGGTTCTCCCGTTCGATTCTCGGCTGGAGTGTGGGGAGTGCCCTCTGTGTGGAGTCTGCATGTCCTTCCCACGGTCGAGTGGCATTCCAAAAGACATGCGTGAATGGGCGTGCCTTCATTGAAGGTTGGGCATCGAGCTGGCAACTCGACACTGTAAAAATCTACTGCCAATCATTAGCGGACCGGAGTTCTGCTGCGGCGACCCCTAACCGGGAAAAGTCGAAAGACAAACAACAACAAACTGCGTATGTGCATGTTCCTTAAATTTAGTGGAACTCTGGTTAGCTGTTTAACTTGATGGCTTATTTTAATTCTGCATTGTCAGTTTAATTTGTATTATTTCTGTATCAGTAGTCTGCAGCTGAATGGATGAGTCTACAACTTTGGTAACTAAACAAACATAGCAAATAAAACCTCTATACAAAGGGGGGCCATCATCAAAAATAGGGAACTATGGACCAATATGTTTGACTAGTATTATATGCAAGGTCATAAAAAGAATTATTAAGGACCTGATTAAAAAAGAAAAGACATAAGAAAACTTCAAAAACTGGATCCATGCTAAATTGGATTTGTCAAGGGGAGGTCATGCCAACTAAACGTAGTAGACTTTTTTGAGAAGGTCACTAGAGCCATGGATGTGGGCAAAATGGTACATATTGTTACTCTGATCTGGCAAAGGCATTTGACACAATTCCTCATTTGGGTATTATAGACAAACTCACAAATTTAGGCATAAATCCTTTTGTCACCCAATGGGTAGTCAAATGGCTTTCACACAGAGTGGGGAATCCACCTCCATCAAGTGACCTGTTACTACTCATGTCCTACAGGGCTTGATACTGGGACCTCTCCTGTTTGGAATATATTTTTTGAAGTCATGGCAAATGTAGAAGACCTCTGACTGACCAGATTTGCTGATGACTGCATGTTGGGTGCAATCACTGAATTCCCGAAGATGTAGAGATCCTACAGTAAGGCCTGACACAGACAAATAACTGGTGCCAGAACTGTTGCCTAAAACTCAATGCAAAAAAATGCATAATTATATCCTTTGAAAAGCTGACCACCTTTGCAAATTACAATCTTGTAAGCAATGCCCTAAGAGCAGACCCAGTCGCAAGGGACTTGGGAATTCAGGTTATCCGTAACATGAACTTTGATCACCATGTTTCCATGGTAGTGAGAAAATAATTCTACGTGGTGCAGCTTATAAGTAATGGTATGGCATCCAATTCATAGGAGAACACAGTCCTACTATACTCAGTCAACATTAAATCAATAATTGAGTACAATGTAGTCTTCAGCGTGCGACTGACCAGGTATTTTCAACAGCTGGAGAGGCCATGGAAATTCCTTACTAAAAGAATACAGAGTGTAAATATATCCTATGTGAACCACCTCAAAGCCCTGTCTTTGTACTCGGTCTCCTACAGACTACTGAGGGGCAATCTATGCCTAACATACAAGGCATTTTCTGACCCACCCCGATAGATCTTTTACACATTTGTAAAATAAGTAGCACTGGAATTACCTGATCTGAGAATCTAAACCTTATCTATGACATAAACTATGTTGGAGGGATAGGTATGTGTCTCAGATGACCCCTTCTTTGGAACAGACTCCATATTAATGTGAACCAGAGCTCTTCCCTAAGCCTATTAAAATGCAGTTTGGTCAAACAGACAAATTGGAAATTCACCCCAGGCTTGTCGCCTGTGGCCCTTATGGACAGGTGCACTTTGTAGATGCCCTACTGCACAGGCATATACCAAAGCCATTGGGCACTGATAATTGGGAAAATTGGGGCATGAATGGCTAGGCTTAAAAAGGCTGTAGGGGCATTAACCTAGTAACCTCCTATGATCCTAAATAATTATGAACCATCTTATTTGCTAGATTTACCAAATAACTCTACAACTGTGTAACTCATACAATAACAATATTTAATTTTCAGATTTTTATTTAACTCTAAAACATAGAATGCAGGCTCAGTACAACCTAAAATGGCAAAATTATGAACAAAATAAAACTTAAAATAACAAGCTCTATACTAAAATAGAGATGGAAACTACAATAACTTTAATTAAAACACTGAAGTCTGGATAAGTGCTTTTGTTGTTTCAAAGACTTCCTCAACCCCTATATCACTAGGTGGGTTGCAAACTGGCTCACAGATAGAACCCACAGTGTGAAAGTAGCTGACTCCAAGTCAGACTGCCGACCAGTCAGGCGTGGAGTCCCACAAGGTTCGGTCCTGGGTCCTTTCCTGTTTGATATCTACTTCTCTGAAGTCCAGGCCAACACAAAGGGACTCTGGCTGACAAAATTTGCAGACAATTGCAAGGTGGGAGCTATTATTAACTCTTCAAGTGATGTTGACATCCTACAGAAAGGCTTCACTGAGACAAATGACTGGTGTCAGAATCATGGTCTTAAACTCAATGCCAAAAAATGTGCTGTCATCCCCTTTGGAAAAACTCGATTCCCATGAATTACCACATCGATGGTAGTCCACTGAACACAGAAGGCGTTATAAGAGATCTGGGAACACAGGTTGTCAGCAACCTCTCTTTTGACCACCACATTGCCACTGTGGTCAGAAAGTCCTTCAATGTGGCACATCTCATTACTAAGGGTTTTGCATCCAGGAAGAAAGAGGTCATTGTCTCCCTCTACTCTTCCCTCATTAGGCCAATCATCGAGTACAATGCCCCATGTGGCATGTACCTCACTAGACACCTGCGACAACTAGAGAGGCTGCAAAAGTACCTCACAAAGAGGATCCTAGGCTTTAAACACTTTTCCTATATGGACAGAGTCAAAAAACTCCAACTATTCTCTGTCTCATATCACCTACTTAGAGGCAATCTCTATTTAACTTACAAATCCATGTCTGACTCAGCTCTGTTAGAAATGCTACATCTAAATAAATCCCAAACCCTCTGCACCACACACTCCAGAGACCTCAACCTCATTACCACACTCAACAGAACATGCTGGAGGGACAAGTTCATAACCCACAGACTGCCCATGCTATAGAACAGACTTCCCATAGATGACAAGCAGAGCACCTCACTGGCCCTCTTCAAGAGAAATCTTGATGAGTGGATGGGAAATAGAAAATTCACCCCGGGGATCAGTCCAGTGCCTCTACTCAATAGAGGCACTGAGAACCAAGGTCGGGTGGCACGATGCCAGGGTAATCCTATGGGCTAGGCTTGTGATGCCTCCAGGGCCATTAGCCTAGTGCACACCTATGAACCTATGACCCTAAAAGAAGCAGTGGAACTCAATGATAAGAATACATCACAACTGATTAATTAAAAGTCAAAGCAGAATGGTGGTGCTTAAAACTACTACATAAATTAAGGAATGGTCTGGAAGTTTTTAGGCACAATTTCCATTATTAGTTATAAATGGACACTCAACTCTCTTCTTTAAATGTATGTTACATTATACCTCCCGTGTGTAAGTCACTTCCTCCAAATTAAATGAGTTGCAAAACTTATATTTCCAGAGACACACATTCAAGTAAATCAGCTTTATTTTAAACACTGCAATATGTTTATGCTAGCTGCTACTTAAACAACAATAACAAGCCTTAATATTTTCTCCTGCTCCCTTTATCTAGCATCCAAGTGACTTAAGAAGGTCTAAAAAAATGGTCAGTTGATTTACCCAGTTTGCAAATACATAAAAACGATTCCTGTTGCATAGTTTATTAATTCATCCTGTTGTGTAAAGGTGGCAGCCACAAAAGAAGTTCATGTGATGTGAGTTTCTCAAGTAGATGAGTTCTACTCAGAATGTGCCTGGATTTTACAACTTTGTCTTAAATCTAATTTGGGGTAAACAAGGAACAGAGATAATGGCATGAAACATTATGTAATTATCAAATACGTTATAATGTATGCCTACTACAGCATAATTTCAGTTCATTAAAGATTTATTTAATTGAAAATGTAGTTTCCTGGGTTGTCTACCTTCTCCTCTGTTGATGTGATCTTGGAGCTTGTTACATAAAGTAAGAAACTATGTGGGGATGGGGTTACTTCGACTCCTCTACAAAAAAAAACTGAACAAAATTTTCAGTGACTTGCATCTTTAGTTACATAGTATAGACTCCTAATATATTCTGGACTTATGCCTGGTTTAAAGTTTAAACTTGCAGAGAAATGTAGTAGCAGTCATAAGACTTGAACCAAAGGCTGCTGGATGTGTTAAGCTTGTTTAAGACTTTTGTGTTCATAAGACTGATAATTCATGCTCTTATTCCATTTCAAGGAACCTTAGAAAAGTAACAGTTCCTGATAGTAGCCATAAAAAAAAAATAAACAGATTATTAAGGTAAATATTCCAGTTAATTCCTTACTGTTTATATTGTCTCTAATTACAATAGTTATATCAATTATCATAACAAATATTTTTAAACAGAACATAATGGAATATTTCCATTATAAGTATTGCATTAAAGCACCCACATACTTAAGAAGTGCTTTCCCATACCATTTAAAAGCTGGATGTCAAGTCAGAATTATGATGAACATAATCTGAGATAAAATGGTTGCCTGGCAACAACTGGCTATGAAAAATTAAAGCAGGACAGAACAGATAACTCAAAAAAAAAAAAAAAAAAAAAAAAAAGAAAAGAAAGAAATGTATTTATATAACAGTTTTAACTGGAAACTTGTGTTTAGTAAACTTCATAATAATCATAATAACTGGAAATTGTAGTTGGCCTCATGAGGCAATGATTTTAGTGCAGGAGTCCTTTTGCTATTAAATTTCATGTAATTCATTAACAATAAATTAAGACCAATTTACAAAATAATTTGCAGATGTGTCTCATAAGAGCATTTTAGTACACAGGTGTCAAACTGTATCCTCTTTATTCAAGTGAAGCTTATTCAGAAATTGGCTCTGGCAGACACTAAGAATATAGCCATTGTTGGCCTGGCATAAATTAGTATATCTTAAATAAGGTAAAACATTTAGGAGAACAACACAGGTAAAAAGGGCAAACCTATGCACTAATAATGAACATGTATATACACCTACAATTAAAGATGAAAAACAATGGGCTGCTTACTTAAATGAGATGAATATGGCTCTTTAATTTCTTGAAAATTCTTGACTGCAAAACATATCTCAGACTACTGTTGTTACTACAGTACAGACTTTGAAGTGTGGCATTTTCCAGAAGGTTATAAAAATAAGTCATAC
This sequence comes from Protopterus annectens, assembly GCF_019279795.1. Classification (NCBI taxonomy): domain Eukaryota; kingdom Metazoa; phylum Chordata; order Ceratodontiformes; family Protopteridae; genus Protopterus; species Protopterus annectens. The sequence goes on along the minus strand of NC_056741.1, from coordinate 1,468,692,835 downwards.
TGCATCTAGTCCAGTTACTTGAGTCAGCTA
>NC_056741.1:1468677805-1468687805 GCF_019279795.1 Protopterus annectens | reverse complement strand
TTTTTACTGTATTTATTTACTGGGTACAAAACTACACTGTTGTACTTCAATTGTCTGCTTTACTATGCCTGTTTAATCAAATTGTATTGCTGTTTTCACTGTTTAGAAAGCTTTTTTGTTAGTTTCACTCTTTAAGTATTTACTGGTATTTTTCACTGTCTTTAAGCTGTTACGCTTGTTCTGGTTTTCCCACCAAGCAGTGTTTAAATAACTGCTCTGTTAACTGTGTAAAATATTCTTTGGAGCTTCCTTGCTAATTTTCTCCTGTTTCAAACAAATTTTTTAAGTGTCTCACTGCTATTTTTCTGTGTTTTAAACATTTTCTAATGTTTTACACTGAAACTATGGTAGCTAGTAGTGATAGCATAGTCCAGATACAGGCTTGCTGCTTCTGGAACTGTTTGTAGTGGTTTGTTTGTTCTGAGCACATTTTTCAGGGGCATCTTGGATTGGAAGGGGCCTATTTGCACTTTTGCGAGAGAACTGTGCTGCTTGGGACCTGTCTGGTAAAGGGAGGCTGGTCTAGGGCTTGGAGTAAGCATATACGCATCCTCATTGGTGCTTTTGAATCTTTTTAAAGTTTTTTTTTTTAAAGTTTTTAGCTTCTGGTATTTAAACCTTGCATTTGAGCAGGTTTCTACTTGTTTGAGCATCATAAAGCACTACACACTACCATGTAGCTGTGCACCAAAGCCAGACAGTTAAATTCAACAAATTTTCCATAAAACCCAAGCAGAATATCCATCCACTGAGCTCCCCCCCAATCAATTCTGAATAGCCACCCCTAGTGACAAAGGTCTTCAATCTAGCATTATGGACACTTAGACAACCCTTGTTTCTCCTGCAAACCTTGTTGACTTGGGTCTCTTGAAGCAGTTTAGCAATTGCCTATGTACACAGACAACCCTCTACCAATAACACACTCTAGTGAAGAGTGTGAGAGATGTATTTACACCAAGAATCTAGAGTCTATGCTCTCTCTCACTCAAAACAGTAACATGGGGAAGGTTGCCAACTCATCCACCTCTACATATGCTCATAGTACCATTACTTATGCACATACCACTACTTATACACACAGTATGCATCAAACACATAAATCCAGATACACGGAGGTTCTCTCAAAAAACTTGTTGAAACACCAGAGACCTCCAAAACCCAAGACTGATACAACTAACATAGTCCCCAGGCACCTATGAGACATAGCAACACCAGTGTCTTACCCACCAAGCCAGTAAGGAGTAATACTCAAAAAATGTTCTTGTCATTGGAGACTCAATAGTAAGACATACAGATGTCCCATTCACTAGGTTGGACAAGAAGAAAGTCAAGGTTAGCTGCCTGTCCAGTACCAGGATTCATCAGATCACACATGCACTTTGGTCTCTTAACAACAAGTACCATTATGAATCTGTCATAGTTCATATTGGTGTGAATAACCTCACTGGATTATATGAAAAGAGACATGGTTGAGCCAGCATATTACCTTTACCTAGAATGATGCCACAGTATAAACAAAAAATGATTGATTTCAAGAAGTGGCTCAGTTTTTGCTGTCATTCAAAGGGGATCCAGTTCCTGTCAGCCTGAGAAGCCATGGTTGATAAACCTCACTGCTTTGCCAGAGACGGTTTGCACCTGGCACCTTTAGGCTTTTGGCTGCTGACAAAGGCTCTTGCCTCCCCCATACTGACTTTTTTAGGCAAGGTCTCAAAAACAACATTACCAATGTGAAATTAACCAATCAGAACAAAATAAGGGTCATGTTGCTAAATGCTAGTAACTAAAACCAAAAACTACTCCCTGGAAGCACTTCTCTCACTAGAAGATGCAGATATCTGTGCAGTCACAGAAACCTGGTTCAAGGCCTCAGAAAGTACCCCAGTCTTGCAAGTCTACAATGTCTTTACACCTTTAGACCACAAAATGAATGTGTGAAAACCAAAAGAGGCTGTGTTTCAATCTATATTAGAGATAAATTCACTTCCCATCTAGTTAGACTGGACACCTACATGGAATTACTCCAGGTCCAGGTTAGATCTCCCTCCACAGGTCATGACGCCCACAAAGCCTACTTGACCAAACTGGAGACAATACAAATTTTACCGAACACACTGGTTAAAGGGGATTTCAATTATCCCATCAGCCCTAACTTTCTAGCACAAAAGTTCCTTGACTTTGTGAATTCAAATGCCCTGGAACAAATTGTCCAACCCTAACTAGGGGAACAGACATTCTGGAGCCGTTCCTCACCAGCATGTCAAGCAGATGCACTGCCACAACTCTCGGTCCCACATTAGTTAAAACTGACCACAAATCAGTCACCTTTGAGCTGGCACTAACACCAGAACTCACAAAGGGTGAAATCAGACTAAACAACTTCACCAAGGCAAACTATACCCTCCTAGGGGAAGATATAAATGCATTCCAAGCCCCACCCCAAGGTGGAAGTGGTAACTACATTGAAGTTTACACTAAAGCCCTGTACAATCACTTGCATAAGTGTATAAACACAGCCACACCAGAAACAATCAAAGCTAGAGTCCCAAGTAAAAACAAGCTGGCATGGTGGACATCCAGCATCAACAAACTTTACAATAAATGCAAAAAATTGCTCTCCAAGAAAACAAAGGCAAGAGCTCAACAATGGAAAAGCACCCTCCTTAGCCTCAACAGGCAAATAAGACAACTTGTCAAATCTTCCAAGGGTTCCTTTGAGAGAAACTTAGCAAGTACAGCCAAGGATAACCATAAAGCCTTTTACAGCTACTTATGTAACCTAAAGGGTAGGACCCAAGCATGTGCAGAACTAGTGGCCAACAGTATCACACACACTGATCCCACAGAGAGAGCGAACCTGCTTGCGTATAGATTTGATGAAAATTTCACTCCCTTATCCCCTCTAAACTTACAACAAACCTTCCCCCAAACTGCCCCCCAACCCTACATATCTGATGAGCAGGTCCTCAAAGCATTGTCCAAAGCAAAAAATATAGCTTCTATGGGATCAGACGACATCCCAGGCTGTGTTCTAAACAGGTTAAAACATGAACTAGCATCACCACTAAGTACCCTTTTCAATCATAGCCTAACCACAGGCTTTGTTCATGTGGAATGGAGAATAGCAATAGTTACTCCCCTCCACAAAGATGGCCTAGCAACAGACCCAGGGAATTAAAAACCCATAAGCCTGACCAACCGCATCTGTAAGGCCATGGAACGTATCATTATGGACCTCATAAATAAAGACATAGGTGACCTCCAAATGTTGGATCATACCCAATTTGGCTTTGTGAAGGTCAGATCTTGCCTGTTAATTCTGGTAGATTTCTTTTAAAATGTGACCAAGGTAATTGATGAGGGCAGATCTGTGCACACAGCATACTTTGGCCTGGCAAAGGCTTTTGACACAATCTCACATTCAGGCATTACCAATAAACTTAGCAAACTGAATGAAAATCCCTTTGTTGTAAGATGGGTAGACAACTGACTCACAAACTGGACATACACTATCAAAGTGTGTGACTCCACATCTCCACATCAGCCAGCAGACCTGCTACCAGTTTGGTGCCACAGGGGTCAGTACTGGCCTCCCCTACTGTTTGGTATATACTTCTCAGAAGTTCAGGTCAAAACTAAGGGGTTGTGGCTGACCAAGTTTGCAGATGACTGTGAACTAGGTGCAATCACTAAATCTGCAAATGATGTCAGTATACTACAGGACAGTCTCACGCAGACCAACAACTAGTGTATTAGTCACAGTCTCAAACTGATGGCAAAGAAATGCATCATCATTCCCTTTGGCACAAACAATGTCCCCTTACACTATCAAATCAACAACAATACCCTAATTACCCATGGAGTGGTAAGGGACCTGGGATCACAAGTTGACTGCGACCTTAACTTTAACCACCATGTGTCTACTTTAGTAAGGAAAGGTTTCTACATAGCACACTTGAATAGTAAAGGTATTGGCTTGAGAACAAAAGAAGTTATAACCCCCTTATATTCAGCACTTATCTGGCCCATAATTGAGTATAACGCCCTGTTTGGCATGTACGATACTAAGCACCTGCAGCAATTAGAGAGAGGTTTCTAACAAAGATGATCAATGGGCTCCAGCATGTGCCTTACATGGACCGACTAAAGTCCCTGTCACTATATTCTGTATCATATAGACATCTTAGGGGAGACTTATGCCTGGCCTACAGAGCAACCCAAGACCCAAACCTAATGAAATTACTGCATAGCCGTACATCAAATGGGACTAGGGTTACACATTCCAGGGACGTAAATATGGCCTGTGACTTAAATAATACATGCTGGAAGGACAGAATTATTTCCCAGTGACTGCTGTGTCTTTGGAACAGGCTACCAGTTCATGTGAAACAGAGCACCTCTATGACACTGTTAAAGAGGAACCTGAATGAGTGAATGTGGGGCACCATAAATTCTTACTAAGCATAGAGCCCACTACCTTCCTGGAGATAGGCAGTCATTACTAATTGCAATCTTGGGTAGTGTCTAGCATTTCTGTGGTATTACATTGGGATGAAATAGCTAGGCTTAAAATGGGTCTATATCAGTTTATTGAATTGCTTATCGTTGAACCCCTATTCATCGAACAACTATTTATCGAAGCTAGAAATCAAAGTACAGACTTTTCAGCGAAAGTTGTTGTAGGGCAAGCCAATGGTAACCAATCCTAGTGACCTAGAAAAAGATAAGAAAACTTAACACCTACCCAAGTGAGGGGCACACTCCTCACACCCCCCTAACTAAATATACCAAGTCCAAGATTGCACTACAGTGGGGAAAAAGGCAAATTCTGGATGGTGGCCAACCGTTACCTTGCTCTGGGAAAATTTCACTAAAAACTCAGTTCAATGATCAGTAGCTTTGCTAAATAGGTGTGTGAAGAAGAGGTGTTTGTTACTTTATAATTCGATGAAATGTCATAGACTCCTTAAAATGACCTCTGGGTTGATAGCCTATTAATCTCCTATGATCCTATGAACTCTATAAGGTTTATCTTGCAACTAATCTTAGCTGCATAATTATGCTGAATCATATAGTGCTGATTATCATATTTTCCTGAGGAATCCCTTCATAACTATCAGTCTTATCCCTAGGGTTGACCAACCTGTGGTGGTGATGGTATAGACCAGTATTCTTTCATTCCCAAAGACAGGGATAACCAAGGGTGCTTTCCAGGCATCAGGTAAAAGATCATCATTTGGCAGTTCACTAGAAATTGTAATATCTGAGGCAGAAATATCATCTTGCCCCGGGCTTCATCTTTCTGTAGCTTTGGTCAATTCTTTCAACATCCTTTCCTGCTCTAAATCCCTATCTGTCCACATCAGTCCAAATATCCTTACTTCCAAGTAAGGCACTGTTCCCTATTTTTCATTTGTGAATAATAAACAAACAAGAAAGCTATTTTGGCACTTCCTCTAAATGTTATCCTCTGTTGCCTTCCGGCCATCCTTATTCAGATATCCCAGTCATTCTTATTTTTTTCTCTTTCTGATATATGTGAAAACATGCTTCCTCCTCCTTCCTATCCTTATGGGTTAGATCCCTTTACATTTCTGATTAAGCTTTGTTGACATTTCATGTCATCACCTTCCAGGTTTCTACATAAAATGTTATTTCTATGCCACTTCTCACTTTATGTCTCATATATTCCATCTCCTTCCTCCTGAAAACCCTTTTCATGCCCTTTTACAACAATCTTGACTTCTCTTATTTTTCTCCATTTCTGATTTATTACACGCAGATATGCATACTTTTTGGATGAAGTTCCTTAGCTTTATCCACAAACTTTTATCATCAGTCATTGTTAAAACAAATGTCAACAAAGACATTTCAATAAAAAAATATATAACAGCACCACATACACGGTATAAAAAACATAAATTTGTGCAAAAGTAAACTTGATACTAAACAGTTTAAGCTCTACTATGTGCCCATATTGCACACAAATTGCAAAAGAATTTGTGAAATGTTTACATGTAGATCCTCACCCATTAGAGAAACTTAAGATTTAAACTAAATTTCAGTAGCCAGAAAGAGAAATATCTTCTTGAAGGGGCAGTACAATGTATAGTCAAAGATAGGAACTATGTGCCTTTTGGAATTTCATTATTTGACAAAAATGTCAACAAACTTTAGACAGACTTTGCTTTTTACATGCTATGGCTTCTACATGCAGCTCCATTTAAAACTTTGAGATGATTTGGCTATGACAAAAGCCTTGAGTGCTTCAAAATCTTAGGGAACATCATTGTTAAGAAGAAGGATTCAGGTGATGTCCACTTGAGTACATTATAAAAAGATACTACCACTGTTATTTACAATAACCAGAGACCGCAGAATGATTCTAGCAGTTGTCTGAATGCATGATGTGTTACAAAAAAAGGCACTCATTTCACAAGGAGTATTAAACCTCAGCTGTTCTCTTAATCTGCTTGTTAGGTTATGCCACAGTGTCTCTGCTGGATGACGAGACCAAGACTTGTGCAACACAGATACATCCATTGCACCATGGTTTTATGAACCAAGCTTTGTTTTAGACATATCTCTGTGGGCCAAAATCCTCTGAAAGAAAGAAAGAAAACGTTTTTTTTTGTGGGGGCAAAAGATACATTGCATCACTGGAAATTCTACATCAGTAGGTGTTCCAAAGCCAGTTTATTATACGTCCATAGGTATATACTATACTAATGACCAGTGGGGCCTTTATAAGCCTAACTATGCAACCCAAATGTATCCCACAAATTACTGTACCATAGAGGATGGAGGGGTTGGTGTAATGGTTAAGGTCTTTACTTCACAGATAGAAGGTACAAGGTTTTATTCTGACGTATAGTCATTGACTAGGTTCGCAACAGTCTGCAGACTGATAGCCTAGCATTTACCTATGAACCTAACCAGGTGGAAAGATTCTCATCTCTTGTGGAGCTATACTAATTGTCAGTGGCCAAGACCAATGAACTCTATCTTAAAGGGTATATGATTATTATGGCATGATTTAAGGGCTACCTCTGTTCATCAAAGATATAGGTGTCATACCAGTGGTGAATTTCTGGGTTCCCATTCACTGGTCCAGGTTGCCCTTGAATATGGTTAGGGAATAGCTCTGCTTCACATGGATGATGGCCTTTTCCAGAGAATGAAGATTCCCTGAGATACATAAATGCCCCACCAACATGTCCTATTTAAGTCGTAAGCAAAATTTAAATCCTTACTTTTGCAGATATGCAAAAGGTCTATCATAGCAGGATTTAAGGATACCTTGTGTGCCAGGCATATATTGCCCCTCAGAACTGTGTAGCAAACAGGGTACAGAAATAGGGATTTGAGGTGATCTGCATAGGACATTCTGTTTGGTCACTGTATTCTTTTTGTGAAGAATCTCTTTGAACTGTCCATTTTTTGCATGTGCCTTGTCAGGTACATAGTGAAGGGGGCATTATATTTCATGATGGGCCTGATGAGGGCTAAGTACAATAACACAATGAATTCCCTGTACCTAGATGCCATGCCCTTACTTATAAGATGAGTGACGTATAATGATTTTCTTGCCACCTTAGACACATGTTGGTTGAAAGCTAGGTTACAATCAACATGGGTCCTCAAATCTCAGATTATTGTGTATGCTTTTAGCAATGTTTTATCAATGAGGTAGTTTCCTTGGGTGTCTGACTTTCCAAAAGGTAGTATTGCGCATTTATTGGTATTATATTTTAAGCTGAGCTACTGGCACCATTCATTTATCTGTGTTACACCTTTTTTTAAGATGTTGTATTTTGGGGTGTTTCTATGATTGCTCCTATCTTGCAATCATCTGCAAACTTAGCAAGTCAGAAGCTATTGACATTGGCCGTGACTTCCAAAAAACAGATGCCAAAGAGGAACAGACCCAGAGAGAGCCTTGGGGGCCTTCACTGATGACCAGCTTATTTGTGGACATGGTCTTTCCAATTCTAACTTCCTGTTCTATCCAGCAAGTTACACAGGGGTGTATGCCTAATTCCATGAGTGTGTCTACAATACTCAAGTGGGCTATTGTATCAAATGCCTTAGCTAGGTCAAGGAAGACAGCATGCACTATTTTGACCTTATCCCTTCCATCGGCTACCTTATCAAAGAATTCTACCAGGTTCAGTAGGCATGCCCTGCCTTTGACAAAAGTAAATTGGGTTGGGTCTAGTGTCAGAAGATTTCCTATGTCTTTGTTAATCATTTCTATGATGATTCATTCCATTTCTTGCATATGACAGTAGTCAGACCACTACAGTCCTCCATTCTCATGACACAAAGCCTGAGCAGTGGTTATGGTAAAACAGTGATTTCACTGGCCCTATTAGGCCATATTTCAAGTTATTTAGGAGGCACCCTGGGATTTTTGGGGACCCACTGACGCTGTACTCTTGGGCACAGAGAGCACATCTTAGACCTGCTTCCTATTGATAGTTGGAAGTGTTATATTAGGTGGTATTTCGTTCTGTGTAGCTGGTTATGACAGGGATTAAAGTTGCAGCTTAATTTGTTAACCCAAAAATTTGCTTTAACTCCTGGTTCTGTGAACATGGTTCCATTTATCAGTAGTTTAGCACACTGTTGTGTACTGCCTTTAAGGGTTTGGACATGCCTAAAGAAGACCACATGTTTGTCCTTGGCTAGGGACACTCCCCGGGATTCATGAAGCTCGGCACAAGGCCGGCGTAAGGCTTGCGCCGGCGGTGCAGTGAATAGCCGGCGCAGTAGCGCCATATACATATTAATGAGAGTGCACCGGAATCACAGACACGTGCGTAGTGTACTTGAGCGAGCCCAGGTAGGATGCGTCTGGAGGCGTGTCTAAGCCGGCATGAGGTGAGCAACCTAATGTGCTGACAGCCACGGTCCGCCCACAATAGTAATGGCAGCAGCCAGGTCCCGTGCAGAATGAAACACACGTACAGTATGCAACATAGTACCCGTCCCAAATTAACGGAGAAGCAAATACAAGCCACGAAGGCATAAGTGTACCCGTCCAAGGAGCAAAGGATACGCATAAGACCGCGTTCGTCCCGCAATGCACCGTCAGTGTTTACACTCAGAGAAGGTGTACAGCCGTATGTCAGCGCGCCGCACCGACATAGGAGCAGCGATTAAGGTCACCACCTGTCCCACTTTGGTTGGGGCAGTCTCTCCATGGCCAGTTGTGTCCCGAAAAAACGTATTAGAAATGGCTGATGTGCTACGATTGTAGGACACAATGATATCCCGTATTTAATGTAATGGTAGCATGAATTGGTTATTTCTGTAACAGAAATACCTAAATGACACAAGAAACAGAATAAGCAAGCAAATTGCCATAACAATAAGCTTATATTTAGGCAAACAAGTGAAGTTCTATGCTATATAGTGACCGTTTGTATGTGTCGGCCTGTAAAGTCAGATGTGAGTCCCGGAAATATCCCAGATCGGAAACTGGAAAAGGTGGAAACCCCAGTAGCGACATGGGCATGGTCACCAGGGTTACCTGCTGTCCCAATGTGCCATGGACAGTCCCTGATTGGACAGTTGTGTCCCTGCAACAATCGTAAAAATGGAAAATGACCTCCGATCCCCATCAAGAAATTTCCGCAATATACATGTAATAGTAGCATAAAACATATACATTACTATATGAAACACAGACATGGCATAAGAACATAAATAAGGAACCCAAATGCTTACAGAATAAGCTTATAGTATGGCAAACAAGTGAAGTTCTGTCAACTGCACTAGCCGTGGGTATGTGTAGTCCTGCAAATTCTGAAGTTTCCACATAACATGCCCCACTATGGGCATTGGAAAAGGTGCCAACCATAATGGTCACAAGCAGTAGTGACAGTACATAGCCGGGGAGCTGTGTTGACATAACAACAGTAAGGAAGCAAGATGCCTCAAACACAGGCAAACATGTGCATAGCAACATATCCCACACCCAGCAACGTCTCTGTTG
>NC_056741.1:1468586168-1468634679 GCF_019279795.1 Protopterus annectens | reverse complement strand
TTCATGAATCCCGGGGACTATCTTTACTTCAAAATGTGCTTCATTGGACTTAATTTGTCCTCTCAATTGTCTGCTTAATTTGATGATCAAGTTTTTAGATTTTTTTCTTATTTACTTCCTAATTTTCAGTTCAACCTGATATTCAACCCAATATTTACGAACCTTAAAAAACTGATCTAAATAAGCTAGAGACTTGCTACCACAAAATCGCTAAATTTGCAGCAAACTTACCTAACAGAACCCTTCACTGTGAAGTTCTCCAGCAACTAAAATGGCTTGGGCTACCCAACCTCTTGACTTACTACCAAATTACTATTAACCCACTCAATCATTTACCAGCATAATAAATGTCCATTCCTCCAAAACCTAGTACAAAACAAAACTAATAACAGACCCATAATATCTGCTAACAAACTCCTACTAAAAGTCGCCAAATCATATAACAATTTTGGAGGCTCCCTTTATTCAAGTCAAATCTAAAAAAAGAATGGAACTCCATTCCCTAGAATATTCTAAAAACAGATAAACTCACTTCATTCAAACATCTACTTAAAACACACCTAAATGACAACTGGACATGTTCCTGTACATCCCTAGTGTAACTTACTTATTCATCTCATCTTCTTCCATTTCCTTCCACCTTAAGCCATAACTGCACTATACCTGCTGGAATCTTTGACGATGTGCTGTTTAATGTAATCTTAATCTAATAGCTTCCACTTTAGTTTAGTCTTATAACGTTTACTTCTCACAAAAGCTGTGCCATATGTAACCACTTATTTGTCTAACAAATGCTTCTTATGCATGCTGTTAAACTACTACACATTCTAAAATGTCTATGCTCTGTCATCTTCTTAAAACTGTAAACAGAATGTAAATGTCTCTGTAAGGGTCTACCTGAAAGTATCAAAAGACCAGATGATCATTGAATCCTGAAAACAGCGAGCATCCAGACCATTGAAAACAAAGCCCAGGAACAGAACCACTTGGCCACTATGGTGAACATTGCCCTTTTCCCACTGTAGTGCGATCTCTGAGTTGGTATATTTAGTTAGGGGGGTGTGGGGGGTGAAGCTTGTCACTTTAGAGGGTTTTACATGCTTCGTTATTTGTTTTTATGTCTTGGTGGCCAATTAGTTCTTTTCCCAGGCATGGCTTTCTGAGTTCCTGGTGTTCGATGTTTTCAGATTTCAAAGTTTTCATCTGAATGATTCCATCTTCGATGATGTGGTATTTCGATTTTCTGAAGTAGACCCCTCTGCATACATACACAATATAATGTAATGTAATGCATTTTATTTTTCTGGTATGTAGAGCTTTTCTCCCTGGACCTCCACTGAAAACCAGCTACTAAGCCCAGTCAGACCTCCCTGGTAAACAAATGTCAATATATAAAATAAATAAATAATTTTAGCTATGACTTTTTTCTTGTTTGTTTTGTTATACAACCTGTTTAATTTTGAATTCCACCAGGGTGTTTATTTATTTATTTTTATTTTGAGTTAGTTTTAGGCTTACTTTTCATAGGAACTGCAGTTTCTATGCAGTCAATGACATGGTTGTACATGGCTTCTGTGAATAATTCTGCATAAGCTTCCATATTGTCAGGGTTAAGAGAGGCTTGAATTTTTTACAAGTTATCACTTAATAAAAGGTAGTTTGTTTTGGAGTAGTTTCTGTTCTAGGGTTTACTGGGGTGTTTTAATTGATTCTTGTTTTGAAGGAGCCTGCTTTATAGTCTGACTTTACTAAAGAGGGCACAACACTGGGGGGAGTGCAGTGGGCTCCCATATTTATGAGTACCATGTCAAATATAGTTGTACCTCTAGAAGGCATATGCACCTCCCCTGTTACTGACTGATGGTATTCACTACTAACTGCACTGTCTTCTTAATCCTGGAGCCAAGATGGCCTCATAAATTTGTACAACTGATGACATATCACTTTGGCAGCCCCCCATCCCCAAGTACTCTCCATTACCTTCTTGTGAAATAGTAGAAATGGTAAGTTAATTCTACTATATTATCAGTATCAGTACTGCGTATATGACGTGCATACATATATCTCCAGTGATCCTTAATTGGCATACTCTGTTTGCTGAAGATCCTGAGAGGTTGCAAAACCCTGCTGGCAATTCATTTATTGCAGAAGGTCCTGGAGCTAACTGACAGTACCCTTCTGTTCACAGCCTTTATTTTTAAGCAGAACTGCATTTGTCTTCAATGTGAGACAATCCCATATTGGAGCAGCTGAGCCTCAACTCGTGCGAAGAAAATGAAGTGTCTGAAATGGTTTTCTTTGTCCTGCAATCTTCAGTCCATGGCCCAGTAGCCATTCCTCCTATATCTAATTGAGCCTTACCCAGTTTGGCATACCCCAAATCGTTATGTATGCTTTTATATTCCGTCATACTTAACCGGTTTTTGAACCTGACCCTGTTGTGTCCTCAAAGAACCTCGTTAGTGTATTTTCCAACTCTGTAATCTGACTGTCTGTTTTCTCCAAATAAGGTGACTTGAACTATTTACAGACATTCCATAGATGTAACTTAAAAGGATTCCCACACCAGGCAAACTGGTTGTGATATGACAACATTAACAACACAAGTATCAGCTTGTTTTTAGTTTCCACTTCTCACATTATGACACAATCCATTTTCCACAATGATTTGCCTCCCCCATTATGGGTTAAATTAATCTTTAAGCTCTCAGCTAAATGATTCATTAGGGGCATGGCAACATGCCAGAAATCTGCATCGTGAGCTTGAGTTTATCATGTCAGGTATAAAAAGTGCAGCTACACTCTCCAAGGTGTGAAAACCTCCAAATGTTTCTGAAATCCAAGTCCATCATGGCTTCACTAATAACTTTGTGTAATTTCAGATGAGTTTCCCATGCAGATGAGCTTCTATTTCTGATACAACTGGTTTCTATATGTGGGTGCTTCTCCTAACTTTACTCTCTCTACATTGTTAATGACATATACAAAAACTTGGGGCAATCTCCGTTATAGCCATACACGCAACTCAGCCTTAAGTGGCTGTAGATGTTTAAATGGGCCTGACACTGCCTACTTTCCCTGTCTGTGTAAGTTAGCTATGCCCAGTCCAGGCTCTCTTTCATGAAATACAGATACTTGCCTTTGCTTTTTTGTTCAGGCTGTTTTTCAGTCTCCCTCTTAAAACCTCCTAATGCTAGACATGGCATGGCATAATAAACTCAAGCTCAAGATGCAGAATTCTGGCATGTTGATACATACTTGTTAGCTATTTTCCATGTCTGCTTACATAGCCTATCTACCCTTAAAACTTTCAAATATTTTTTTAGACATGGGATGTTTCTGTGGGTAATCGAAACCCCTAACTTTAACAGACAAACATATATCCACAACCACAGTGGAATTTCAATTAAACAGCTCAATCATGTGGAAGGGTGATTGCTTGTTCCAAACAATAACCATGAGTCGTCAACAATATTCACAGGCTTACTATAAAGGCAGTGGGAGAAGAGCTATGTCACTCATATCTAACTAGCCCTGGCTGTATAAAAAATAAGAATAATTACCATGACTGGATCATTAAATGCTTCTCCCTTATTCACTCTGGACACTTTCCCAGAGTTCTTTCTTTTGGCCACCCTGAAGTATCTTTCAGTACCTGTGCTCAGTTTAGACTACTGAAAAATCATTTCACAGCCATTTTTAGCCATAACATGGTTCTTGTAAGAACAAAACAGCATACATAATAAAATAACAATGAAACCCTTGGTGAAAAAGTCAAAGTCTGTTTCAGTAAGCATTTGTCTGTGTGAGATGAAGGCTATACAAGCCACTCATGAAGTAATTGACAAAGCCACAGCAGCTGTGAATTTCACTATACTCGGCCATAGGCAAATAGCTTTAAGGCAACCATTTCCATAAAACAGCTTATTAAAGTAATTTCTTTAATCAGTAAATTTGACTATGAGCTATAAAACATTTGTGAATATTTCATGAAAAGAGAAATAATAAGGAACATTTTGAGTTGGGATACATTTCTTCTGTATTCAGCAATTGTTTAGCTACAAAGAATATAACCCAAGATGAAGCAAATTTTGTTTCCATGGCATAAAACAGGTTTACCTCAAACACAATTATACCACTACATTTCTTATCAAAAATAATGAAGAGCTTTTCAAACTTTTCTTTACAATAAAATACAATGCATATTGATTGGATTTATATTCTGAAAAAAGTGAAACATCTGCTACTATACCATTTTTGTGGAGTGTACAAATGGGCAGTGGTAATTTTTCCCATAATACATAGCTTTTGGGGAATCAGGCAGGTATTATATAGTAGCATGAACTGTTGGAGTTTAAATTTGAATATAGCAGATAAATAAAGTCCATATAAACATTTATTCCTTTATATATTCATAGGTAAGTACTAGGTATGCTGCCCTTGTGGGCCATTTTAAGCCCACTTTCTGTGCTCAAATTAACCTGTTTAAAGATTGGCATTTCCCTTCCCATGGTTGATGAGTATATATTACCTCTTATGAGAATAAATGTGATCATAACTTTCAGCTCTTATAACAGATAATGGAAAATAGCATCAGAATAGTAAGCAGAATTTTCTAACTGAACTATAAAGAAATTAAAGGAAGTGTTTATTTTTGTGAAGCCCAGTAATAAAGCCACAGATATGACTTTATTGTTAACATGCCTGAAAAGAAATTAACATTTAAAGACAGATGACTTGATCAAGTTTAATTGTGGAGTAGCACTTTACTTTAGGTATTAGCAGTTTCTCATATATGCATCCTAAATTAATATGATGCTTTCTATCGCATGGTACAAACAAAGATTTTTTTTCAGCACAGGAAAATACAATAGTCTTAAATGTTTTATTAAAATAAATGATGGACTTTATCAGTGAGTAGTTATATTAGCAAGAATTCCCCAAATATTCCAGTTTCTATACACAATTTTAAGTGTTGATTACTAATAAGTTAATGTATGATTTAGGAAAATATACAATGCCTTATCAATAAAAGGAGTCGATGTAGCTGAAGCACCTTGGCACTTTATGCAACGCTTGATCATTGTGATCCAAAGAGAGTGTTACTTGAGTTTCCTGCAAAAACCAAAGATGATTAATAATTTAACTACTATCAAGAACTGGAAAGAAAAGTTACAAATTGTACAGTTTTAAACCTCCTTTGTGCTTCAGATTTAAACCATTATTCATAGGCTCATAGATTAATAGATTAGTAGTAGGTTAACTGCCTTTGTGGGCCATTTTAAGTGTAGCCAATTACTCCATGTGAAAAACAAACCCTTAAAATTAATCTGTAGATTACTGTTATTGCAAAGAAAATATATGAGGGCCTAATTTGCAGAGCTGAAAAGATTAAATGAGAAAAATGATGCTGAGTTGTTGCAAACATGTTCATTTTACCATGTGATAATCTAGGAAGCAGACTAAATATGAATTTACTCTATTATTCTACTTTAGTTTTAATTCTTATATATAAAAAATAAAATGCATTTAAATAAAAGTGCAAACAACAAGCTTATATTTTATTACTAGGTATCTGAGCTCACTAAATAAAAGGTTAATAGTAGATGCTGAGAATGAATAAATTGTTTTTAGTGGGAAAGAAACTTGAATTGTCAAGGTTTCATTTAATTAGATGTTTTACTATAAAATCTGTTGTAAAGAGGAATATTTTTGTTGGCTTTTGAACATTTAAAAAAATGTAGCCTGCGAAGAAAATGTCATTAATATGTGCATTGCAAAAGTTAGGGTCCTAAACATTTTTTTTTTGTAAAAAACAATATTGCAGTGATAGAAAACAAGTGGAAAGGGTGACAAAGGGCATCCTTGCCTAGTTCTTATTAAAATCTTTAAAGGTGTTGACAGCCTCCAATTTATAAGAGATGTTGAAGCTGAAGCATATCATATTTGTATAACTTGAATATAACTTTCCAATAAAGCAATTCTTTTTTTTTAAAGAACAAATAGAAAAGGAATATTTCTCATGTTGGATACTCTTGAATAAAATAGGTAAGTGATTATACCCTAGAAGAGTGCATTTTTTGAACAGAGTCTCTGTGCTGGAACTGTGTTTCCTTGTTGTTTTAGCAAAAGTGTCTTAAGATCTAAATCTAAGATTAAGGTTGGGATGGTACAATTCAGAGAAAGGGCTTTGTGAGGAACTTGATCTTGAATGGAGAAACGTGAAATGCCAAATTGAACAGAGAATAGTCATGTGCATACCTCTCAAATGTCTGTGATTTTAAAGATCATCCCAGATTTTACTTCATATTTTTGCTATATCTCACATGAATATTTTGTTTTCTAGTCAATCACCAAGGATTACAGTTGATCAACAGTGTTAGACACTGAATTTTCATACTGCTTATCATTTGTAAAATGCTTGTTGACTTTAATATTAATTGCACTAATATTTACAAATTGTTAGCGATTTTGGGCCTTTGTCTACCACATTATTTTGACTTTATCTGGAATTCTAGAGCAGTTGAGAGGTATAGTAATGCTTCTTTTTGAAAGGCAGTACATTAATATAAGAAGAGCATGTTTTTGGGCCGAGGGTACATTACTTAGGATGAATTTATCAGACTTCAGCTAAGATTGTTCAAATTGATATAGGGATAGGAAGAGAGAGATTATAATAGGTATTACATGCTCAGAATAACCTAATGTGGACAATGAAGGTACAGGCCTGGATCAGAACAATTTGTTGGGATAGAATATAATGTTATAAAGCCCACCCGTATCTTATAACATTTCTCAACAATAGCAAGACAGAGTATTATCTAGGATGATTGCAAACATAACAAATAAACACACCCATAGTCCAGGAATCTGCATCTCTCTTCATTCTTTCTTGCATAGTAGTCAGTGATGGTGCCAGCTCTTGTTTTATGGTGTATCCTACTAAATATTCTCTTTATTTGATGCTGGAGAGACTGCAGCATCTTTTTCATATTAAAAGAAAAAAAAAGTATTTTGGTATTTGTGTGACTTCCAAAATTTCAAAGTGAAGACAAACACCCAACGAGGCTTCTTATTGAAAGTGCAAGGTGAACCTTATTGGGGGGAACCACAGATGCACATATCTACAGTGCCTGAACACTCATAATTATATATGGGATTAGAATGTGGAAATGTGACTGGATGACTGAAATCATACTTGCTTCAGTTGTTATAAAGGAGTGTAGTGTAGATGGAAAGGAACAGGAGCAGGCACCATATCAGCAAGGTGTATGGAAATACAAGTCATCATTTTGGTTGTACACATTACAAATAATATTTATGTAGATCGAAGCAGCAATCACAGTTTAAATGAAGCATGGGCAGCTAATGGCAAGACTTCATTTGCCATTAAAAAAACAGGAGGTTTTAACAACTGTAATACAGATTCTGTTTCAAAGCATTTTCAAATGGCTAGTATTACATTGAATGAGGCAATTATACAACATATATTAAAATACAAATATACCTTTGTTTATGGTATGTATCTCTACTAGTAATTAATATTCAAACTTTAAAGGCTGTGATAAGCATACTTTTTACAATTATTTTGCTCATAAAGTATTATATCACCATTGGCCACGGTAAAATTTAAAGACTGGTGCAGTGACTGTTTCTGAAAAGGACAGAATAACTGTTGCTGGTAATAAGGATGACATGGCAGACCCAGAACAACATTTTGGAAGAGAGAAACCAGCTTGTAAGGCTTTGATTGGAAGGTGATTTTTTTTCCAGAACAAAACAGAACAGAATTATTTGCATTGCATCTGGGAATGATCTTACTATGATCTGAGAGTGAATTTACACTAAGACTGAACACCCAGGACTGAGCTCTGTGCTACACCTTTACTAATAACAAAGGAAGATGATAGTGCTTTTTCCTGACAGATAGCTGAGAAACAGCTTAGGGTTTTGTTTAAAGACCCAGCATGTTAATAAGACGTGTATGACTTATGGAGTCAATTGCCTTGAATAGTTCCAAGAAGAGACACTTCTGCAGTTTTTAACACACCACTAAATTATATTCAAGCAAATATTTGTGTTTCTTTCTACTTTTTGAAAGTCCTGTCCTAGGGCAATCATACTTAGACATAAGAAAGTGAAGAGATTTGCTTGTTTTTCTTTTGCTGTATACATTTTTTCTCTTCTTTTAGTACAGCTGAGTTGTATTTGAAGTTTTTCACAGCTATCTGGTCCATTTCCATTTTTTCTTTCTGTTGCACAGGAACTTTTTTGTTTCAGATAAGTTTCATGTGTCATATGTATGGCAGTATTATTTCAGAGACAAGTGCTCATACCGGAAATGATGGGCTCATAATGCAGCTTTGTATCAATGAAACAACATATTTTGCAGAGGGCAAACCCCCTTTCCCCACTTTACTTATGTACTTATCAACTCCAAGATAACAGCGACATGAAGAAAGCAGAAAATGCACTTTAAATTACATTTTTCTCTTCTGTTGTTTTTGTCCTTCTGGATGACACAGCCCATAAGCTAACACTATGTGCATCTTCTGGAATCCATACTTAGGCTAATGATACCTGTGCACGTTAAAATGGCAGGTAGACACACAGTACATTGTTTAAGGGCAATCAAAATTGCATAATCATTATTGTGTATAGTTCAAAATAAAAATAACACCAAGTTTTAACTTGGCCATTCTTTAATTCAGAAGTGCTGTGCTGCATTTCCAGAAATGTCTGAGACATTTATATATAATATTCTTGCAAACACAAATTGTTACTAGGTCACCCTTTTTGTACCTATTAGTTTCACACTTTAGTTTGACTACACAACAGCCATTATTGTCTAATGGAGGCAACTTAGTGATTGCCAACATATTATTAAAAATATTAGCAGAAAAGATGCCTGTTAAATTTTGCTTCTAGTAGGGAAGGGAACATTTGTCAGACAAAGTAAGGAAAAGATGCAACCTTCCATATATAAGGTAGACATGAATGTTGGGTTTTAGACAGTGTATGAGAGCACATGGATTATATTGCACTTTTTTCTAACACTCGAGGAAAAGAGCTCTAGAGACATGATATTTACCTTAATAAAATGGGTGCTCCAATGCCAGTTAAGAAGACTGAACGCAATTGAACTTTTACAGGAATACTTAGACCAGTTTATTGAGGGTATACTGAAGTTTCCAATGATGACAGAATTTCTGATAAACATAACCACAAGATTTTGTAAAAAAAATATAATAGTGTCTAATAATAGACTAAGTAGGGATCAAAATATCTTAAAATATGCAGTGCACAGTCTGTTAATTTACATGTAGTACTTCTCAATTTCAGAAGTAGCCAGCAAAGCAGAGATAATCCTTTGGATTCACAAAAGCTTGCATGGCATGCAAAATCGGTGCAGGAGCTCAAGCAGGCAATATGTCCGCTGTGCGATCCAGGAACAGCCTACAGGGGTGTGCACGAGCGCTCCTGCACTAATTTTGCATGGACGAAGCCCTTGTATGCAAATCACCCCATCTGCAGGTGAAATCCATGCAAATGAGGTGAATTTGCGATCCAGAAAGCTTGCAACCGTCTGTGTAGGACAAGTGCAATCAGCAGAAATGTACTTGGTTAGTAACCGAGTACATGTTTGCAAAATCCAAAACTGAGCTTTGACAGCCCCAAATAAATGTTGCATATCATGTAGTAAGCATGCCAATGGCCAAGTATAAGGCCATTGGCATTGCAAACAGTACAAAAATTAAAAAAATCAACTTTTAATTCCTATAAGCTGATTCCAGCTGTTTAAGTGTAGGGAAGCGGTGGGCAAACGGGATCGGGGGAAAAATAACAAAACGAACCTAAATTAAGCATTCTAACTAAAATCAGTATTCTGCCATGCAAGTCAATGGCAGGCAGAAGACAACATGGCCAGTGAGTAGTGGTTGCTAAGGGGGGAGGCTCAGTGTGAGACCTGTAACTATGCATTAGCAGGCAATTCTATGCAAATGAGGGAAGGATAGTGAATCCCACTTTTCCCCAGGATGTGAGGCAGGTCCCAACAGTGTAAGAGTATGAATAGCTGAGTGCAAGCCTAGAAGATAGGTGACATCATGGGGGTGTGTGTCAGGCATACTGTAAGCGGATTGGAGCCCTGTGGCTCGAGGTTGCTCCTAGCTAAGCACAGCTAAGCTAGGGGGTGTGTCTAAACCTGCCTAGCAGTTTTTACAAAGCCTAAGTTAGTGTGTGCGTCATGGACCGGGTCGTAGAGGAAGAAAAAAAGAGGTTAAACCAGAAAATAGCAGCAGTGTGCACATTTGAGCACTCTGTTTGCGCTGCACACACACAGGCTTAAACAACAAGGCAATGGGAGGGGAAAACAGCAGTAGGAAGGTAATCAAGGAGAACTAGCTTAGCTGGCAGGTGAAATGTATCAGAATCAGTCAATTACACAGGCAGCAGACCAGCACAGCCCAGAACACTAGTATGAACTAAGCAAACACCTTCCCCTCTGTTTTTTCTCACACTCTACACCACTGGTGTATACAAGCTGGAAAGTTTTAACTAACAAACCTACAAAATGAGAAGGGCTGCAGCAGGCAACATAGAACAAAACGTGCAAGAAGCTGAGGTTGGTGAGGATGTGAATGCTGCTGAACAATCCACAGTGAGAATATGCAGAAGAGTGCACAGACCCAGGGTAACCTACCAGGGGCTACATGAGCTGGAGATAGTGGAGTTCTATAGGGTGGACAGAGACCTCCTACAGCAATGTGTTGAGCTGTGCCGGTCACACATGTCACACCAAACCGACCAAGGGAAACCCATCCCAGTGGATACCAAGGTATGTGTAGGCCTAGCTATACTAGCCAGAGGTACCTCCCAAAGCACAACTGGGGATATCATGGGGATCTCACAGGCATCTGCATCCAGAGTATTGTGCCAGTTCACAGACGCCATGCCAACACATGCTAGTGAGCAAGTACATGTCCTCAACACATGTGAGGTGTTGACCAGCAATATGCATCACTTCCACCAAATAGCAGAATACTCTGGGGTAGTGGGTGCTATAGACTGCATGCACATATGCATCAAAGCACGACCTGGTGAGCAGAGTAGGGCCTACATCAATTGCAGGGGCATCCCCTTTATCAACTGCCAGGTCGTATGTGATGCCCAGGGCATTATAATGAATGTGTGTGCAGGCTGCCGTGGACGCTATGACAATTCCCACATATGGCATCTGTCGCAGCTATACCAGAGATTAGCCAATGGGGACAACCTCTATGGCCACCTAGTGGGAGATGCTGGGTACACACTCGAGCCGTGGCTGATGACACCCATCAGAAATGCACACACACCTGAACAACAATGCTATAATGAGGCTCATGCACATGCCAGACATATAATAGAGCATGTGTTTGGGATGCACAGGTTACGGTTACGGTGTCTGGACACATCTGGTGGAGCCTTGCAGTATTCCCCAACTACATCTACCCAAATCGTTATGGTATGTGCTATACTACACAATATGATCCTGTGGAAACAGTTGCAGCAGGAACAGCATGGGGGCAGGGCCACACAGTCCACCACCAATGCCAAGGCCTGCACAGGCACAGAGTGACCTGGAGGAGGAACAACCTGAGCCTGCCCCAGTAAGCAGAAGGAGGTGTTCCCAGTATGCCATGGCCTTGGCAAAGAGGCAACGCATAACACATGCACTGACACAGTATGGACCCAGAGAATGACACATCTCTCTGACTTGCACATACAGTAAAAGGGATGCTAAACATGACACTACCTGTACTCAACCATGTATAGGGAGTGTACTATGTGCATCTGACATAGGCAGCTGACCAGCACCATCCGCAAGCCTGGCACACCCACAAGGTAAGTCAATCAACCTACCAATTGCTATATGGAATAGAATGTGTTGTTACCTGTAGCTATGGTATGGATATGAGCATGCAAGGGAAATGGGTGGCTAGATGTCATGGCAGCAGACGGTAGACACCCATAGTGGCACCATGACATCTGTAACACATACTGGAGTCACCATAGTAGCCAGTACTACACAGGGTTACAAAACCAACTGCAGGAAATGTTTCTGAGTGACATGTGTATCCATATGACATACACATGCCAGTCAGGATGGCTCACACATCCAATAACAGTGTGAGGCAGCAGGACAGGTGTAGACAAGCCCAAACAAAACCTGTGCCATGGCCCCAGAATGATGGCTATGGTTACTCTCCCCCCAGGCCTACACAGACAGACCACAGCAGGGCAGGCAGTGGGATGTTAGTTCTGAAGGGTCGGAAGTCAGACAATAATATGTAGGGCAACCAAAGTCATGATCTGTAGTACACTGGTATGCCTCTAGCCAGCATGATAGGTAAGACTACAGACAGAAATGGAGTACCCGACATGCCAGTACAGTCCCAGCAAATGTGTACAAGTGTTAGGTGTGCCCCCCATCCTACACAGACATATAGTAACAGTCAGGTGTGCCCCCTCCAATCCTGTATAGAAATGAAGAAATAGTCAAGTGTGCCCTCCCCCCTACCTATATAAATATAGTAACAGTCAGGTGTGCCCCTCTCAATCCTGTGTGGAGCTGTAGAAACAGTCAGGTGTGACCCCCCCCCACTATGCAGAAATGTAGTAATGGTCAATGCCAAATGATTGATGGATACCCTGCAGAGACAGCATGTTACCTGTTGGTGTACAACACAAAGGTCAGAACTGCAGTACAAACTACCCTGACCTGAAACACACATGCAATACAGATGCCCATACTGGACATGCTCATACACTTAGAGAAATGAAGGCAATGTAAGGCAAAAACATACTGAAAGGTCATACTTGGCATGCTCACACACTTAAACACATGACGACCATGTCTGCAAACACCAGTGGACCAGACATATTTGACAGTTGCAGTTGTTAGTGCAGGCATCCTTTCAGTATGCACCACTCATGCCTTGCACACACAGTGGGAAGGAATACAGACATATATGTAAGGACAACACACTATAATAAGCCAAAGGTAGATGGACATAGATGTGTGGAAGAGGGTGACTGTGACAAGGAGACATCCAGGCCTGTCCCACCCAGCACAGAGCCAAAGGGCCCCAAACACATAAGGTGCAGATGTCACTCACTGCAGATACTAGCCAACAGTATCTGTCAGCATTACAGACCATGTGTTGCATGTGTCAGCTGTGCAACATGACTGTACAAGAAAGTAGCAAATGTGTACATGTACCTGTGAAATATGACCTTGTGTGTGTGTGCATGTGGTGTGTCAATCCCTACATGAATGGGTAATGGCCCATGTACACACACTGCCCTCCCCATAGCCTTACTATGACAAGCCCGCTGAGGTCATCCAATGTGAAATACACCTTTGGGATAGTTGTAGCCTAGTAATCTCTGTGGCGCGTTCCATAACTGCATACTGCTGTAGTGTGATAAGCTAGTTAGGTAGGACTTCGAATCCCAGACATGGCAACTGTGTGTGTGTGTGTTTGTGTGCATGTCTGTCTGACTGTGTAGAGAGCAATGCTTTTAAAGGTAGTCACAATCCCAACATTTTAAATGCATAACTTAGGCAAGGCTGCTGATGTCATCCACCTAGAAATACACATCTGGGAAGCTGTAGCACAGTAATCTCGCATCCTATAACTGCCTACCGCTGTAGTGTAATAAGCTAGTAAGGTAGGAGTTCTATCCCCAGACATGGCAATTGTGTGTGAGTGTGTTTGTGTGTGTGTGTCTGTCTGTGCATAGAACAATGCTTTTTAGGCTAGCCACACTCCCCACAATCCAAATGCACAACCTTTGCAAGGCAGCTGATGTCATCCATCTAGTAATACACCTCTGGGAAGCTGTTGCCCAGTCATCTCTATAGCACGTCCTGTAACTGCATACCACTGTAGTGTGATAAAGTAGTCAGGTAGGAGTTCTATCCCCAGACATAGCAACTGTGTGTGTGTCTGTCTGCCTGTGTATAGAGCAATGCTTTTTAGGCTAGCCACACTCTCCACAATCTAAATGCTCATCCTTTGCAAGGCAGCTGGTGTTATCCACCTAGTAATACACCTCTGGGAAGTTGTATCCCAGTAATATCTGTAGCGCATCCTGTAACTGTGTACCTCTGTAGTGTGATAAACTAGTTAGGTATGAGTTCGATTCCCAGACATGGCAACTGTGTGTGTGTGTGCATATGTCTGTGAACAGAGCAATGCTTTTTAGGCTAGCCACAATCCCCACAATCCAAATGCATAACATTTGCAAGGCAGCTGATGTCATCCACCTAGTAATACACCTCTGGGAAGCTGTAACCCAGTAATCTCTGTAGCACGTCCTGTAACTGCATATTGCTGTAGTGTAATAAACTAGTTAGGTAGGAGTTATTTTCCCTGACATGGCAAGTGTGGATGTATGTGTGTTTGTGTATGTTCCTTTGTCAGTGTAGGGAAAAACTCATTTGAGTCCATTCACCGACACTACAGCCTCCGATGGTCTACTTTGACAAGTGTGCCGATGTCATCAACTGTGAAATACACCTTTGAGGAAGTGATAGGCCAGTAATCTTCATGGCGCGTGCCGTAACTGTGTACTGCTGTAGTGTGATAAACTAGTTAGGTAGGAGTTCTAACCCCAGCCTTGGCAAATGTGCATGTGTGTCTGTGTAGAAAGCAATGCTTTTTAGGGTAGGCACACCCCCTACAATTTAAATGCTCTACCTTGGTAAAGCTGTTGATGTCATCCACCCCGAAATACACCTCTGGGAAGGTTGTAGCCCAGTAATCTATGTAGTGCATGCCATAACTGTGCACTGCTGTAGTGTTATTCAGAACCATGGTAGGGTTCTATACACACCCATGACAGTTCTGGATGTTTTGTGTGTGTCCCACGGTCTGTTTAGGGATCAATGCATTTTAGGCTAGTTACACTCAGTACATGTCAAATGCCCTACTTTGGCAATCCTGCTGATGTCAGCCAATGTGATGTACACCTTTGGGGAAGGAGTACTGCAGTAATCACAGTGGCACATACTATAACTGCGTAGTGCTGTAGTGTAATAAACTAGTTAGGTAGGGGTTCTACTCCCAGACATGACAGGTGTGTGTGCATGTGTGTTTGTACCTCGTAACCTGTGTGGAGGAGGGTATGTGTGTGTGACACCTGGGCCCAATGTGTAGCAGGTTTTGCAATTTTCTTATATGGTGGCCCTAGTACATATCACAATATCCACTGTACAGAGAAAGCAGCTGTGAATTAACCAAGAGGCTGGGGTGCATATCCATACCATACATGTGACAACAAGGCCAGGCAATCATAGTTAGCAACCCCAGTATTACCCAGAGCACACTCTCAACCCATGTCTCATACACACAGACATGGCAGGGCAACAGCCAAGATGTGTGTAGTAGACTGCATATTAGTGACTGATAGTAACAATAGTGTGAATGCAGTGGCCCACAGAGACCATGGCACCCTGTCCAGCAGTACAATAGGCACCTAATTGCAGACACTGCGCCTTCAGGATGTTTCCCACAGGATGCCTGCAGCAACTTTGGTTCTATCAAATGTGATCCGCAAAGGACATACCATGCCTTACACACATGCCCTGTATGGACAGATGCCACTGACACCAGGGAATATCTGTAGCATGCTACCAATGTAGGTGCAGGGTCAACCAGCTGTCCATTACCTGGCCCCACCACATGAGCGTGGGACTGTCACATCTAATGATAAAATTCTGTGTACACAACATGGGCCAGACAAACCAGGTACACTTCTACATGCCACTGTACATAAATGTGGGACATGTGCACATCCCAAACACCGTCCATGTCATGGCGTATAGAACACATACATGCCAAGCATTGCACAACACTGGCCATGCAGAATAGTATCCCAGGAGACTGGATGGGGAATACTATACTCACCTGTGTGGTCCATTCCAGACACTACACCATAACGCAGACCATTCTCATGTGGCCTGATGGTATACCCCTCACCTAGCCTTGTACAGCCATCTGGCACCATCAACCACTACACACCCATGAAGCAATGCACACATGCACGCCAGTAGTAGCACCCTGTGTGTGTGTGTGTGTGTGTGTGTGTGTGTGTGTGTGTGTGTGTGTGTGTGTGTGTGTGTGTGTGGTGTATGATGCTTCTGACCACATTCATACCCAGTACCATCCCCAGTGGCATACTGAAGCATGCTCTCTAATGTCAGACACTGTCACATACTCTTTGACCATAGAACCCCAGGATACCCCCTGTGGGCCAATTCATACCTATGCATTACTGTATTGTGGCAAGGTAAGTGATTAGGAAGTGTATTCGTTACTCTGCCAATTGTGGTAATGTGTTTTAGCCCCTTACAGAGTGTGGCTGTGTTGAAGCTGACACCTGTTCATGTGGACAGGCTTGTGTGCTGCACCTACTGTATTGCAACAGTGTTGCAAATGTCACACACCAGCACATATACGTCTGGACAGCTCCCCAACATGTAAGCTATGTGGCACATGCAATAACTACATACACATGTGATAGCTATGCATAGCAGTTAGGTGTTTGAAACCCCATACTGGTAAGTGTGTCACACAAACATGCTTACATTTTACTCACCCACACCTTCCTTGACATACTTTGTCTCTGTCTGTCCCACCCGCACCATTTCTGGTAGATGTGGGATGTACACCTGCTTTGCTAGGCAGCAGATTGTGTTTTGTAAGTGATGGTCATGATCAGCTGATGGCCTCTGCACCATTTGCAGTTCTCTTCTAGCTGAGTGCATGTGGAACAGCTGTGGTAACATTCCCATAGCCAATTGCATGGTAACACACTCCAATATCTAGGAACATCATTTTGGTGTTGGCCCTTTACATCCACTGTGAGCAGGAACTAGATCTGTTGTTTGGTGAAATGTAGCTCAGATGGATTGGGGATTTACCTCTAACAACTTACACTGTGGAAACAGGGCAACACACAGGAAGGGGATGTGCCTGGCCTGACTACAGACTGTAAGTGCTGCTATATTGCATGTGGAGTAATGTAGATTTAACAGTGTGTGTGTGTGTGTGTGGATATGGCTGTCCTACATGTGGTAATACCTGCCATGTCAGTACTGTGTTTATGAGGAATCTGCATCTGCAAGGTCATCTGCAGACTGGGCAGTGTGTTGTGCCCTTGGTGTCATGTGTTACCCACAGAGCATGTATCTGTGAACTGCAGAAGGTAGTGTGAGGATTGCAGTCTGTAGATGGTGAAAGCCCTGACTGTTACTGACTTCATATCCATCATAGGACACATGTTGCAAAAAACCCTGTTATGACAGTAAATGTATGAGGTTAACACAGCAACATGTCAGTATTGGCCCTGTGTATGTGCTTCCAGCCACAACTCTGTCAACCTTTGTACATATGTCATGCATTACGTGGCGCATGTGTGCTGTACACAGTCATAAGTGTCATCATATCTGAGAGCAAGCCAGGGAGATATCAGACTACTACACATGTTATGTACAGTGCGGGTAATATTTGACAACATTAGCAGGACATTCTGTGGTTGTTTGTACAGTACTGAGGTCTGTGTAACTATGGGGACTGTCGACAGTATGTGTATTGTGAACATGTAAATAAATAAGGTAACCCAGTCACCAACACAATAAACAACCTTGAAATTAGATAGTATGATGACCCAGAAGGTAAAACAATAAAGCATAGAACCGAAGCTGCCACAGGAAACAGAAGTTTAATCCACAAGCCACAAACAGTTCACATAAACGCCTCCAAATACACAGTACATTTTTGTTTCTCCTACTTCATCAGATGTGGGCTGCTTCCAAAGCTAACACCTTTTATAGAGCACATTGTTTCAATTAATAAATCAGCTTTGCTAAGCAATCAACTTTTAATTGAGAAAAAGTGAAAAAATGAAAAAAGTGCTTTTGTGCTTTTAACCTGATGTTAACATTTTATGTTTTATATGATAAAAATTTAAAGGTGTGTGTCAATACATTACTAAATCACATACTCTTATTATAAATAACCATTCAAAGTGAATGGTTATTTATAATAAGAGTATGTGATTTAGTAATGTATTGACACACACCTTTATCATATAAACATAAAATGTTAACATCAGGTTACACAAAAGCCTTTTCACTTTTTCTCAATTACAAGTTGATTGCTTAGCAAAGCTGATTTGTTAATTGAAACAATGTGCTCTATAAAAGGTGTTAGCTTTAGAAGCAGCCAAATCTGATGAAGTAGGAGAAACGAAAACGTACTGTGTATTTGGAGGCATTTATGTGAACTGTTTGTGGCTTGTGGATTAAACTTCTGTTTCTGTGCTCGGTTCTATGTTTACCTATTGTGAACATGTTCTTTAGCATGTGTCAGACTGTGGTAGATTTCTTTGTTACAGGTTCCATCCTATCTGATGTAACATGCTGCTCCACTGTATGTTACCGTACTGGTTTACAAATTTGTAAGGCCATACACACACAAGTCCCATACCACAGACATACAGCAGACCACACCGTGAAGCAGCCCAGTATATGTAGGGTTAGCCTGTGAGTGGCACATATGAGGATGTTGTTGAACAGATAGTCCATATACTGTACTTTCATGCTAGCTTACCATATGTGGCTGTGGCTGTGTTCACATTGGATGTGGTTATGCACCTTCACATAGGTGTATCTTACCCTGTGGTGTGACATACCTGCAGAGTCTGCTATATATGCAGGTACATGTGCATTCCCCCATAGGAGATGTTGGACAGTGATGAGCCAGTCTGCCTGTAGCCTGCACAGTGCATTGTTACATTTCCAGCAGATTAGTGTACTTATCCAGTGAGATGTCATGTGGAGATACTTGCCGGATATACTGCTGCTGGGTCTCCCTTAACAGTCATGTATGTCAGACAGAGCAGTGGGATGCTGTACAGATGTATATCACAAGCTAATGGGTAGTATGTGGCCATGGCACCCCTGTACCAGTGGTATTATATGTCAGGCCAGAAGGGGTGTGTGAATGCATACTTATGGTGGCATATGTATATCAGTTGTTATGTGTTATACCCATCTACATGGCTGTTAACATCCCTAATGTCATGCATGGTACACATGTTTAGCACTAAGGGGTTCTGTATATACCTCTGGACTGTAAAGAGTGTTTCAGAAGGTCCACATATATTGGCCAATATCTGTGCTGCAGTCCATGGGGGCATTGTGTGCTAGCAGTGGTACTTTGCCCGGATGTCCTTAAGATGTCTGTCAGTAGCTAATGGCACACATGTGGAAAGCAGATGTGACCTCTCACACATACTATGTCTATAAAGACAATCCCAATTACAGTAGCAATAGTCTGCCAATATACCTGCTACACATACCTGACATCCACTTGCACTACAACATTGGGACTATAGGGGCTGGGGTAGGTCTACACTCCATGTCCAGGACATATGGTGAGGACATCTGTACATATATACATCCAGATATATATCTATGATTGCACATATACATATCAACATATATAGATGGGTATGTATAAGTACATAGATATACATAAACACACCCAGATATATACATATACAGAGCAATATATGTCTACACATATACAGATAGTGATACATATGCACATAAACGTATGGATATCTACAGATATATCAACAGTAGTAGGTGTATTGGTATAGATATGTATGCACACATAGTCATAGATATCTAAACATATACCGACATAACTAGGCATCTGTACACATAGGATGTGCATACATATATCGCTATATATGCATATCTATATGTACATATATGTATATCTACATATACACATATGTATAGATACATATATGTATACATATATACACATATGTACATATGAAGAGGTGTACACATGGCCATATATATGTAGCACTATACAGATGTGTATACAGACATATGTATGTGTATACCTGTGTATGTACATGTAGACACAGACATATGCATGCGTATACCTGTGTATGTACATGTAGACATCTATACACCTATATGTATACAACCATATAACTGTCATGAGTAAATGTCATGGTTGCGTAAACCCTCCTACATGTATCCCACCATATGTATCTGCTATGTTTAAAAAGTGCACCAAAAGAGCCGGTCCAGTAGAAATAAACTAAGTAACCAGAAACCAGACAATGGAAGCACTGTACGTAGAAATGTTTAATCACAAGCATAAATGCTGAATTTGCACAAGGCATTTTCATCCAAGAACCCCTCAGACTTCTTCAGACATGATGTAAAACACTTCTTTTTTTTTCAAAACATTTTTGAGAAATTTAATATAAAATAAAGTTGAAATGAACTCATTTTTTTCTTTTTTTAAACAAATAAAATAAAATGAATTTTACATGAAGTAATAACATAATAAACAATATATAACTATATACAATATGTTCACCATAGATCAATACATTTAAAATAATTTATAAATATGTAAATGATATTTACTATAATATAGAACTACTTTTGTAAAAAATCATATATTTTATTCCAACTGTGAAGAGAAGAAATATTTTTAGAAATTCTATTCCCGATAGTTTTTCCAAACAAGAGACTTCATTAAGAAGATTTTTAAATTAAGAATATGTTTAAATTCTTGTAAAGATGAAGAGGAATTTGATTTCTAATTTCTAGTGATAATTTTTCTTGCTATGGCTAGCATAGACCAAATAAAAGGGTAATCAGATACCTTAAAACAAGCTGGAACTGGAGTATTAACTAATATTAAGGATTTAGTTAAAGTAAAGTTGTCTGTAAAAATAGCTTGCATAAAATAATTTATATCATCCCAAAATTTTTTCAATTCGATACAGTCATAGAACATATGACACCATTCAGCATTTACTTTATTATTACATCTCCAACAGTTTATATCTTTTTTCCCAATTTTACTCAATGTATGAGGAGTACTAAAGGATCTATT
The DNA here is from genome assembly GCF_019279795.1 of Protopterus annectens. Lineage (NCBI taxonomy): Eukaryota > Metazoa > Chordata > Ceratodontiformes > Protopteridae > Protopterus > Protopterus annectens. Next base: position 1,468,613,698 of record NC_056741.1, on the reverse strand, counting down.
TAGATATTTCCAGGAAAATATTCTCCATCTTAATGAAGAATTAAATAATTACTTTTAAATTTTAGGGAACAAAAGGTGGAAAGCTGATCTTTTAGGACCCAAATTAATGGGTTATTTATAAACAACAGTTTTTGAGAGTTATTTTTTATAGTATCCAACATTAATATTTCAAACAATTATTTTTCCATTTAGCTTGATAATTAGTATCAATTAAGAGAGAAATCACTTTTATCATAGATTAAATTGAAGAAAATTCTAAATTAGGCAATTCCATACCTTCATTATCCCAGTTTTTCATATGATGAGATAAAGCAATTTTAGATTTATTTGGAAACGATAAAAAATTATTTTTTTTTTTTGCATTTAATTTTTTAATTATCCAGTACGGGGGAGGTATAGAGATGGATTGAATAATATAAAGAATTTTAGGGAGAAAAATCATTTTAATAATAGTGAGTCTTTCATCCATAGAGAAAGGTATTCTATTCCAATTCTTTGTTAAATTTTCAATTATTGTAAGACAATTGTTATAGTTAATTTGTATGATATCCTTAATATTTTTAGCTATTGAAATGCTTAAATACAGAATTTGATCGGATTGTGTTAGATATTTTTTTATAATCATCATGTTAATTAAATTGTTTTGGGTCAATTAAGAGAATTTGTGTCTTATTATTATTAAAAGTTAGACCAGATTTCCTTTGAAAAAGATTTATGTTATTAAAGAGGGCTTGAATAGATGTATTTTCATCAGCCAAGGTGAGAAGAATGTCATCAGCAAACAATTGTATTTTATATAATGAAGTAGAATTAAAATTATAACCTGTTATATTGCTATCCCATCTTATTAGGTTTGCCCATGGTTCCATAATTATTGTAAATAATAACGGGAATAAATAAGTAACAAACAAAGTCTAACGCTCCACAAGTAAATGCTGCAACTCCGTGAAGAGTAAATCAAATAAATTAAATAAGAGAACCGAGTGCAGCGATAGTAAGGTTAAAATACCAAAATTTAATTCCAGTGGGTACACACAAACGGATGAGCGCTTTCACACTAAATGCTTCTTCAGATCCATCTAAAAAAACCCAGAAGTCTGCTCTTTATATATATGAACCAATTAACCAATCAATAAAAAATACTCATCTACATTGAAATATAAAAACAAATAGTTAATAAAAATATATCTAAATATATATATATATATATATATATATATATATATATATATATATATATATATAAAATACATTCATTTATCAAACCTGTATATAAAAAACATTAAATCATGAACTACATAGTCTAAATAAATTAAAAACACAAAGATATGTAGTCAGAGATGCATCTATAAATAACTAAACATGAACCAACCACACTATATATGTCAAAATCCACAGTAAACAATGTTCAGGGGAGAAAGGTGATTGTAAAAAGCCTGAGTAGTTTTATCACCTGTGTTGCTTATACTATGTGTACTAATAAATGCAAATCAGCATTGGGAATAAACAGCGTGGATATATAAGGAGCATCCAGATTATTTAATGTTCCTATGCTGTTTCAACCTAGGTTTGATTGAAGCTCTATCATTCAAACCATGGCCCCTGTCTGCCTTTAGTGTGATGATCCAATCGGTCTCCTTGGCTTCTGTAAAGTTCATGATATCACCACCCCTCTTATTGACAATAATGATCTCCAATACCCGAAATAAAAAAGTGTGATCCCCATCATGGGAAACTACATGTCTCGCTAGAGCATTATGTAGAGTGCCCTTCCTCATGTGGTAAACGTGCTCCCTCATTCTGTCCCGTAATGGACGGTTGGTTTTACCAACATAAAAACTTGGGCAAGCCTGAGAAGTGGCTAAATATACCACATTGGATGTCATGCAATTAGCATCCACCTTGGTAAGAAAAGTAACATGATCATCTGGATGGATGAAGACCTCACTGCTATCTATAAAAGAGCAGAAATTACAGTGACCACACGGTTTGGTGTATCCAGTATTCGTCATAGTCCTATCGAATCTAGGATAACATAGTAATCGCTTCAGATTACTCTTGTTCCTAAACAAAAAACCTGGTGTCTCCCCCACAATATTCTTCAGATCATCATCAACAAGGAGAATATCCCAGTGCCTATTAATGATTTCCTTTAAATGGGGTAAATCAGAAGTAAAGCAGGTGGAAAACTTGACAGGTCTATAGGTCGTATGAGTTCCAGTCACCTCATACTGGCTTTTAGGTCCAAAATGTGGTGAACCCAGAGTGGTATGTAAAGTTCGTGCCTCCTCTAAGTATGAGTTGATCTCACCATCACTATATCCCCGGATTAATAATCTATTCCTAAGACTTTCTAACTCCGAGATAAAGCCATTATCGGTAGGGTTAAGTCGCGAGGCTCTAATAGCTTGTTCTTTCATGATGTTCTTAAAAACAAAGGGTGGATGCATACTCAACCTTAATAACAGGGAGTTACAATGGCAAGCCTTACAATGGACTCCCATATTGATCAAGTTGTCTGTTAGTCTCTCAATATATAAATCTAGGAAATCAATCCTATGTGCTGAATGATTCATGGTAAAAGTAAGGAATGTATATCATGTCTGATATATTTAGTATATTCTCTATATATTTTCTTTATTATTTATAAGGTATAGTTAGAATGTACATTTTTATGTTTTTACTCAGTTTTTTATATTTATTCATCAGTCTCCTAGGACTTTTGTATGCATTTCCCTTTTAATCAATATTATATAATTATATAATTAATTGAGGATGAATTGCTATTGGTTGATTTGAATTAATGTTATGTATATATTCTTTAATATTTTGTTTGTTGTTAAAGGTCTGATGAAGCATTTTTATGTGAAAGCGCTTACCATGGTATATGTATTAAATAGTTTTAGTTAGTATATGCTGCAGTGTTCGTCCTTTCAGTATTTTATTTGTTCAGTGGATGCTTTATATTTTTTATGCTGAACGGGCGTTTGTTCTGTGCTTCTTTGTCACTTTCGTTGGTTATTTGATTTATCTTTACTTTTATTGTGACAAAGTACGCAGGAAGATGGCAGAGGGTATTCCTGATTCGATTGAGTTGGACTACAATCCGGCCAGTATTGGCAGAGGTGATTTGAACTTATCCAAGAGATTCTCTAGTTACCTTGAAAAGGATCGGAAGCTTTTGGCTAGTTTGGGCATCAATGAAGGTGTTTCAGATGATGTCATTGATGCGACGCAAATGCGTGAGGATCTCCAGCAACATTTAGAAGTTGTTGAGCGTGACTTCCTGAAACTCAAGAAATTACAGTTACAGAGACAACACTTTGAGTTTTGTTTGGATAACAATATTGTGCCTCGAGGACTTCGGGTCCTTAATATGCCGACACAAGGTAACCATTTTCCAGATTTATTAACCAAATGGCAGCGAATGAATTTAGAAATGAGTGCTAGCTATATGCGTCTTCTTAATGAGTTTTTTTCTCTGGAAGAGGACAAATTAAGGAATGAGCTTAAAACTAAGCAAGAGTATTTATTTAATACCTTTCCACATGACTTGTTAAATTCTATGCTTGAAAGTGTTTTAGACGGTGTTGCGGTCTATGAGAGGAAATTATTGCAACAAAAGAAAGTAAAAATATTAAGGGATTTTAATGACTTTAAAACTGGTCAAGTTTTTGTTTGGTCGAGGTCAGAGGGCTTTCAGGCCAATACCAGACCTAAGAAGACAGTTTCTATACCTGTGAACAATGTTTTGCCCAATCTTGATGCTTTGAATAAGACTTCAGTAATGAAAACCAGTGACTCTAATAATGTTGGTCTTAACCTACGGAATGGTTCGGCAGTTGTTGTGATGGACCATATTGACTCTATTAATAGTCCTGCTTCTAGCAGGCATATGACTGATGCATTATTATCTGATTCGAGTAATGTTCTTAAAAATTCTAATAACTCTGTTAGTAATGAAGTTGTATCAGTACCTTCTGTTACACATAATGAGTTAAGGTCACATAATTTGTTTCCGAATGTTGTTGTTAGTAAAAAGTCTACTGAAGTTAAGATTGTTAGACCTAAAGCTACTAATCATGAAGGTGATGACACATGTTTGGGTACTTTACCCTCGAATGCCTCTGGCGACCTCCCTTTTCCTCTGCCCATTCGCCCAGATCAGTTTGGGAGATGGAGCAGATCGATGAGTCGGGGTCGCCAGAAGAGGAAGCTATCGGGGGAGCAGTGCCAGGTACAATCATTGAAAAAATGTGGGGGAAGATGCAAACTCGTTAGTTGTTAACATTTCCTCATATAGTCTAAGCCTAGAAGAGGAGAATGTGCTTTGTAAAGGCTTATCATTCATTCCCTCTGAAAATAGTAAGTTAACGGAAACTATTTTAGACTTAAGAGTGTTCTGCAGAAATTTAATGTTGTGACACTATTATGGGGGCCTTAACAAGGATGTGAATGATGGGACTGTACCTACTCAGGTTGGTGATTTTAGGCCTTTAAGTACTTTTGTTCCATCTAACCATCCTCTGGTTGAGGCTTATTGTAAGCTCACTGAGGATGGTTTGTATGACTATTATCATCAATATTTGGGTAAGCATAGGCCGGGTAAGAAGTTCATCCTTACCATTCTAGAGAAACAAGCTTTGATGATGCTTAAAAATAACTGTAATATTTGTATTAGACTGGCTGATAAGGGTGGTTCTGTAGTGATTATGGATGATACACAATACTTTAATAGTATGAAAGAGATGTTGAATGATGTTGGTTTTTATCATAAACTAGGAATATCGGATGTCCTTAATATTATTACTGTAGTTAGTCGTTCTATGCAGGAGGTGTATGAGCTTGGTTTGGTTTCAGATGAAACGTTCAATTTCTTTATGGTCTCTGACCCATTAATACCCTTGATTCAAGGACTTCCTAAGATCCATAAACACCCAACAAAACCCCCCATGCGACCTATTGTCTCAGAGGGTGGTTGGGTAACGGAACCTCTGTCGATTTTTGTTGAGAAACATTTATGGCCTGTGATAGCATTGAATAAAACAGTTTTACAAGGATCCAAACAATTCCTTACAGATTTGTATGATTGTATTAGGATACTTGGGAATCTAGAAAATTTGATTTTTGTAATAATGGACATTCAGTCCTTGTTCACTATGATTCCCAATGAGTTGGGACTTTGCCATATACATGAATATTTGGTGCTAAATAGTGGTTATGATTTGGGTAAGGTTGATTTGATTTGCTTCCTTCTGGAAGTGATATTGGAGAACAATATTTTTGTTTTCCGAGATGAATTTTTTATACAGAGACACGGCGTAGCTATGGGCACTTCCTGTGCCAATAGCTACGCCAACATGTTTCTGGCACAATGGGAGAATGATGCATTGTTTAAATTAGATATGTTTTGTAAACATGTTAGTTTTTATCGCCGTTTTGTTGACGACGTTTTCTTTTTATGGAATGGCAAGATTGCTGACCTTGAAGCTTTTCATGTGCAGATGAATGCATTATTGGATTGTTTGAAATTCACGATGGTTTCTTCGAATATAAGGATTGAATTCTTAGAGTTATTTGTGGAAAAGTTACCATGTTCTTTAATTAATACTGGCATTTATCGCAAGAATTGCTCACGCAATAGTTTATTGACCAGGTGCAGTATGCACCCGAATTACGTGTTCCGTAATTTAGTTCGAGGACAGGGGATTAGAGTATCAAGGATTAATCCCACTGTTAAAGGTTGTTTATCAGATTTAGGTGATTTACAAAAAAGATTGGTTTCAAGAGGCTACACACCAGAAGAGATTGTAGCTGGTTGGGTGGATGTAAGCTCAGCTAGGGAAGGTATAGCTGCTCCCTATTTTGGTCCTCAATTTACGGAGCCCAATTTGATATTAGATGAAATGTCTTCAGAGTATGTGCGTATTCCTTTATTTTTTACTAGAGATCAAAGTATTGTTTGTGATATTTTTAAACGTTTTTGGCCTATTTTGCATGTTGATCCAGAACTGGGAAATATGGTGGGTCCAGATCCTAAGTTTGTGTTTAGGAATAAGAAAAATTTGAAGCTGATTCTTTGTGTTGATAGAATGCTTAAGAGTGAGGACATGTTTAATAAGGATGGCGTCACACTACCGTCTGGTAAATGTAATTTTTGTAGCTATATTGATACTTCGGTGGCTTTTGTACACCCTGATTTACATAGGAGTTTTTCTTTTAATGTTCAAGCTAATTGTATGACTGCTAATGTTGTCTATCTTGCTCAGTGTACTTGTTGTTCGTCATTTTACGTGGGTAAAACTAATCGCTATCTTCGTGACAGGATTAGAGAACATGTCTATGGCATTAGGAAAGGTTTTACTACTAATGCCCATTCTAAGCATTTTATGGCTTTTGGTGAATTGCATCAATTTGTTTTCAGAGTCATTGATTTTGTTATGCCTAACATACGATTGGGCAATATTAGTAATTATACTGAATTTAAAGAGAATAATTGGATGATCATTTTTAGAGCGGATAGAGGCCATGGGTTAAATGAACGTGCCTCCATCAAACCTCTTTTGAGGAAAAGGAGGCTATATAAATAAATAATATAAATAATCAATTATATATATATAATATGTATGATTAAAATTCATTTAACTTATGTCTGATATATTTAGTATATTCTCTATATATTTTCTTTATTATTTATAAGGTATAGTTAGATTGTACATTTTTATGTTTTTACTTAGTTTTTTATATCTATTCATCAGTCTTCTAGGACTTTTGTATGCATTTCCCTTTTAATCAATATTATATAATTATATAATTAATTGAGGATGAATTGCTATTGGTTGATTTGAATTAATGTTATGTATATATTCTTAAATGTTTTGTTTGTTGTTAAAGGTCTGATGAAGCATTTTTATGTGAAAGCGCTTACCGTGGTATATGTATTAAATAGTTTTAGTTAGTATATGCTGCCGTGTTTGTCCTTTCAGTATTTTATTTGTTCAGTGGATGTTTTATATTTTTTATGCTGAACGGGCGTTTGTTCTGTGCTTCTTTGTCACTTTCGTTGGTTATTTGATATAACTGTTTCACAGTTGCATTACTCTGTTTATATGGATGTCAGTGTTTGCACAGCTGTAATACATGATATATACAACTGTAATAGTACACAATGGTTATCCATTTCTGCAAACCTGTGTGTGATGTTTTATCCTATGACCTCTCTGTGGGCATATGTTGCAGGCAACGATTGTCATTTGTATGGGTGGCTCATATAGTGTCCAGTTATTAAGGTGTTAACTGTAGGCATGGTGACAGTCCCATATTGTGTGCACCTTTTACATATGTGTCTTACTGTACATATCTCTGCATGTGTCTGTGTAGTCACATGTATATATATATATATATATATATATATATATATATATATATATATATAGATAGATAGATAGATATAGATATAGCTATATATATCTGTATATCTGTATCTGCATATAAGTGTCTGTGTATATGTACCCTGGGGATGTTGACAGCTTTCATATTTTACATTTCCTATGGGAGCCACACTGTACTGCATGATATGCTACTAATACTGGCCTGACAGCATACAGGTGGGTTGTAGTACTGTTTACATGTTGTGCACATGTCATGTCAGGTCCTGCTTATGTGATCTGTTACACTTTAGTGTATTGTAGGGCAGACGTTTTTGGTTGTGGGGGGGGTATGCCTATTCGTACATGACGTATATTTTTTGGAGCGTCCCAACCTCATTAATGGTGCATGTGGACATATTTGTATTTGTCAATCTACCATTGCTATCTGCAGATGTGTGGCCATATATATATGTATATATTTCTATGGATATATATAGATATCTACATCTATTAATATGTTGCATCTGTTTATATATTACTATATTTACTCACACAAATACATTTATATGTTGGAATACATTTTCTGTACTGTTGAATGACTGGGCTGATATGTTTTGAATACGTTAGAGTTATGTATAGCTGACATGGCTTATTGGTAAATCACTTTGCCTATGATGTATGGGGTTCTGTGTTCGAGCCTAGCAGAGGCCATTTACTTTGTTTCTGGGCAGAACATGGGCTGTTGGATACAGACTCGTTAAGGCATGTTTAGTCAGTTGTTAGTGGCTTTGCGTGGAGGTCAGCACTGCTAACTTGCCATTACATCTGCTTACAGGGTGTTAGCTTCAGAGTTGCTTAACCAGTGTAGGCATTGCTTACCGCCATGCAAACAGGCTTAAACCTGCTTACAGCTGCTTAAACGTGCTTACTCCCACTTTCCCCCGTGTTACTTTATTTATTTTACATTTGTTGACCAGGAAACTCTGACTGGATGCTTGTCCATTTTCAGAGGAGGCCCAGGGAGAAAAGCTCCACAGTAAGACTCAGCTAATCATTACAAGTAATACAGAGGTGTTCACATTCATAGAGGGTGACAGATTTAACATTGTAAAGTAACATATTATTCATGCTTAGTTTAAGTTAACATGTAGGTATTATTCATGCTCAGTTCAAGTTTACATGTCAGGTATGACGGTTGACTGATCGGTTTAAGTTGACATTAGATTCCATTTTCCCATTTGTGGATAGGATACACTCAAGTATTCAGGTTAAGATTTAGTTATTCCATACTTGTGTGGTAGAGTAGAAGTGAATAGTGAAGGAGTAGGTAGGTAGGTAGGTAGAGTGGAAGACATTGCAACTGTATTTGAGGTTGTGGGAATAATTGGTAGGGGAGCAATAGGGGTGGTTTAAAGGATGTTGGGATATGTATGCGAGGCAGGAAAAAGAGGTGTTAGTTTCAGTAGTTGATGTAGGGGTATAGAGTGTAAGGGGGAGGGTTTAGCCAGGTGGTGAGCATGTTCAGATCCACATGTGCTTGAGGTGTTCCTTCAAGTGTTTTTTAAATGTGTCTTTTGAGACAGCTGAGGTAACAGATGTGGGTAGTGAGTTCCAGATTCTGCCAATGTAGTTGGGGAAGAGGGTGTCACCTAATTGTAACTTTAAACTTTCAAAAGGAAAGAAAAAGGGGTTGATAGGTAAGTGGTGTTAAAGGGGCACAAAGAGGAAAAGACAGTAGAGGACATAGCCAGGGATGTGCAGGAAGGTTGAAGGGAAGGTCCATAGCTGGCCATTTCTTCTACAGCAATAGCTGTGCATATACACTGAATTTGGAGGTAGATTTGGACACTCACACCCCTGTGTGGGGGTGAGGAGAACAATAACAAGTTGTGATGCCAATTAGAATGGATTACATGCCTACAGTAGGGAGCTGCAACCATGTGTTATTTGGTGTTATTTAGTGGGTTTTGCACTAACAAAATTGGTTATGCCATGCTTTTCCATCTAAAATAGACTGTGCTGCAGTGGAACTCGTACCGGGAATAACTTCTCATTAGGCGACTGCTCTGCCCAAGTCACACTATTGCTTACATCCATGAGGCAGTCCGATTAGAATCGCTCCATGCAACACTTGCACAGCTCAACCCATAATTTAATACCCATAGTCCCCCCACCCCACTCCTCCTCCTCCACACTCATCCTTTCTCTGAGTGCAGGTCAGGTCTAACCACACCGCTACACACTGCCTACTCTCCACTTCTCGGGACCCATCGTGTACGTTATCTCGACCCATGGATCATCAGGCTTTCCCAGCCTTGTAGTCTGGGTACATACGTGCCCTGCCTTGATGCATCTGTGCAATGGTGGAAATCTAAAAATCCTAGAATTTTTGGGTTGTTCTGCAAGGGACATTCCTGTCTTTGTTTGTAGATTAGACTAAGCGGGTCCACAGTGTTTCTCCCACTGGTGTATCCTGCCTGTGGTTTGGGAAGCAGTGGCCTGTTTACTTGTGTGTTTGTATGTTTTAACTGTTTTTCTGTGGGGGGGATATTGGTACGTGTAACACGTATGTTGATCGAGACCCTTCACCCCCATTAATGCTGCCTGTGGTCATATATGTCATTCTTATGTGCTGTCTCATATCATATCACACACACACACACACACACACACACACACACACACACATTATCTATCTATCTATATATATATATATATATATATATATATATATATATATATATATATATATATATATATATGTATGTATATTGCTGTATACATATATATATATATATATATATATATATATATATATATATAGATATAGATATATATATATATATATATATATATATATATATATATATATATATATATATATATATATATAACGACATATAGATGTATGGATGTCTGCACATGCATATATCTATATGTGGATATTTATATATATATATATATATATATATATATATATATATATATATATATATATATATATATATATATATATATGTATACATATGTAATACAGAGAGGGAGAGGTATATATCTGTTTAGTTAGATATATATTCACACACATACATCTACATATTTAGCTACATGTCCTGTAATGTTGAATGGTATTGCTGGATGCTATGTTTGTGGAAACGTCAGGGCTAGGTTTGTCTGCAGTGGCTTAGTGGTAAATCACATTACCTATGGTGTGTAAGGTCCTGGGTTCGAGCCTTGCAGGGACATTTTAGCTTGTTGCTGGCCAGAACAAGGTCCATTGGGTACAGAGTGGTTGAAGCACTTTTACTCAGTTGTCAGTGGGTTTGCACGACGGTAAGCACTGCTAACTTCCGGTGATGTCCGCTTACACATGGTTAGCCTCACTATTGCTTACTCTGTGTATGCACTGCTTCCCATCACGCAAACAGACCTGCACCTGCTTAGTTGTGCTTATTTATCCTTACTATTGCTCTATTGTCGACAGTCATAGGTGGTGGATTTGCAAGTGTATGGGGTTATCATTCATTACACAGCTTACTACTCCATTTCACACATGTATGTTATTTATTAGGTTATACAACTAAATATATTGATCAATACAGTGCTTTGACATGGAAATGGAATGTGCTGCGGTGGGTCTCGAACCAGGATTGACTGCTCGTGAGGCGAGCACTCTGCTCACTACAATATTGCCGTACTGCTTCCTTTGCACATATCCTTTTATCCTCCTTTTGCTATTTCAGCTACATTAACCGTAGCTAAGCGATGGGCACACCTGCGCACCTACGGTTATCTTTGATCAGTGTTTTAAAGCTATAGATGGGTTTCTTCTTTTAATTTATATGTCCTGTTGCTGTTGTACACATGGGGGTGTGTTGGTGGGGATATGGGGACACCTGTGAGCGTTCTCGCTCATTTCTTAACTTCTGCTGTTTGACATTGCAGGGGCGTGTTTATTCTGAGAGCTCTGCTCTCAGACACACCCCCTGCACTCGTTCATGCTCATTGTAAGCCTAGGAGCTCAGCAAGCTCGTCTTGATTACTATGCATGGTGCGCTGCCATCCTGCTCCTAAACGAACGCTTCCATGCAGGACTAAACTAGTCCTGCACGGAAGTTTAGTAAATCCAGGGGAATGTTTTCTCTACCATGACTGCTATCATCCTTATCTGATCAATATAACTAGGCCATTGCTTAGATTAATATTAATGATCTCCTAACAAACCATGACAGTCATTATCATTCAGCCACATTTCAGATAAAACACAAATGTCAATTTGTTCTGCTTGAAATAGGGCCCTGACATCCAGAATTTTATTGCATATACTTTTCAGAAAGACAGTTGCTGGCATGTAAGCAGATTTTTACATCAGAAAAATGAAGAACATCAGAAAATGAGACCAGTCTAGAAACAGTGTGGAAAATGAGGGCAGTGTTGGTTTAACACCTTTTTCAGTAAGGTAAATATAATGTGTCTGGAACTCTGCTCCTTAAGTAGTAGAAAAGAATGTAGTATAATCTATACTCTTCTTGAAACCCCACTATGTACCACCCTATATGTGGAAGATTGCATCCTTTCCTTACTCTTTGTCTGATGTTCCTGTCCTCTGTATTTCCTTATCTTTTTATTGCAGATGTGATGGACACATTGTCACATGAACACATGACTGGTATGAATGGCATTGCTACCTTAGGCTAGTAGCTATATGTTACCTGATTGAGCCTGCATGTCTCTGTATGAGTCTCCTGGCTTACTGTAACTGAGTTAATTTCTGGACATGGTGGCTGTGCTTCTGTGATACAGGTGTGGAAAGCACTATACTCCCATGTGAGCTGTTTGTGGGGCAGAATCAAGCTCATAGCTTGGTGGGGTACTGGGCCAAACAAGAGTTGTCATTTTGTAATGGAGGAGCTGGAATCCACTGGTGAGGATGCTGTTGGTGAATTTGGTGATGTCAGCCAGTCCACAAAAACTGGTTGTAAGTCATATGTAGAGATGAGCAAGGGATTCTTGGGGTATGTTTAGAGGATTATGGGTGAATGTGTCTGCAGTGTTATCAGAGATCTAAGACAGGGTGCATCTGGTCATTCCCCCATGGATGAGGCAGAAGGTCCAGACAGTACACTAAAACAAATGACCATGAACAGAGGACATGATGTGCTGTACTCTGACAGGCAGGATGTGACGTGCCTGGCAGCTACAGTAGATGGTTATGCCAAAGGGTAGTCAGATGGATGCATATCTAGGTGACATATCCATGTTCATAGAATACATTGAGAGTCTGAACTTTAGCACAGAGGTACATCATGTTATCAAGCTTGTGCATAACACATAGACACATGATGAGACCACTATTTATAAACTTATAATTATTACATTCTGGGTCTTGCTACCGTCACAAATGCAAATGGGTGTCTCATGTTGCACTTAATAGTTTGCTTAAAAATTGCTGTTACTAAGGTGCCACAAGTGTCCATATTGGATCAAGACTTTCAGCAGATACATATAATTTATTTATTTATTAACCAGGAAAGTCCAACTTGGAACAAGCCAATTTTCAGCAATGGTCCAGGGAGAAACACTCCAGATTCACGTCTTTGTAACATAGGAGGAAACCGGATCACCCGGAGGAAACCCACACGAACGCAGGGAGGACATGCAGACTCCATACAGAAGGCACCCCAGCCGAGAATCAAACCAGAGAGCCTCTTGCTGTGAGGCAACAACGTTACTGCTACACCACTGCACTGTCCAAAATAGAATATTACAGATGTGCTCTGGCTGTCAGTTATCCAGTAAAGCAATCAGCAGGTAGTCAGAGGCATGGCAAATATGAAGTGCCTCCATTTGTGAGACTGATGAAGGACACTGCCAGTCTGGGTCACCACAAGCTGACATGGAGTATGACATGGCCACTATCACCCGTATTGCTCACAATATGGATGAAATAAGCTGTGGTATTCTGAAGTACACAGATGCCACAGCATGTATAATCAGCGTCTTCCTCCCACCATTGAGAATATTAGCAATGCCCCCAGTTGCTTCACTGCCTTTGATGCATATGTGTGGATGTTTCCCATGTGGCAATGGGTTCTGTTGTTAGTGGTTACTCATTCATCTGTTGTACTCTTCTTGCCGCAGAGTGCTATAGTGGCTGGGTTGGTCTCTTTAAGGACTTGGAAAATTAAACTCTAACTTCAAGAAAACAGCTGCAAATTCCAATGCTTGCTGTTACACATTTAATGTGCTTTTTTTGGGGAGCTTCACTACCTGTACCATACCTCTTAACTGTACAGGTTTTCACAGAATGTCCAGAGTTTTGCTTCATATTTTTCATTTGTTCCTCAAAAAAATCTTTGTTTTTTTCTGGCAAATCATTGAGGATTTAAGTCAATAAATAATTATATACACTTTAGTTTCAGACTTCATATCTTTCAGAAAAAATATATCCTAATGCAAATCCTGTTATTCTATTAGCTTTTTAAGTTTATAAGAGCAATATTTAAAATCCGTCTCTACTTTTGGACCTTTGCCCTACCATTATTTTAGGCTTTGCCCAGATTTCTTATGTCAAGAGGTTTAGAGGTATGCCCTGCACTTGCTGATGAGGGGACTGCACTTTGGCACCCATGACACTTATATACTCATATATATTGTATTACATTCTATACCATGGAGTAAGTAGAACACTCCATACTTTCAGATTTAGTATATATTCTCCCACATTTTTATTTGCAGGTATACAATTCTGAGGCACCAGTTGCAGCCACTGGAATTTCAGCAGTCTCTTGCTGGGGTGCATTTATCGCACTGTCTACAGTATTTAGCTGAGTAACTAAAGACAGAAAAGTAGAAGTGTTTATTGCCAGCCACTTGTCCCTTCACTGTCATCCCATTGGTCATGTGGAATAGGTGCCATACCTGCACATACAGTCTGTTGAAAGCTATACTGTGTACGGTCAGTGACATACAACATGAAAGCAGCAAGCTTGTATCAAATTAAATGAATAAAGTAAATCATGAACAATGATATTTCACATTAGCTTTTGGAAGTTAAATAATTATACAGGGGTCTAAAGCCATTCAGTAGCTGCCACTCTAAGCATTCTAACTACTGCTGAATCTCAATGATAGAAGTGTGCCTGTAGCTAAAATATCAGTGATGCAGTGTGCACACATGCAAATAAACCCCTGTCTTTGAGCTGCTGTCACCTTTTTAATTAGTATTTTAGCTGCCTTGATGTGGGGGCTTGTGCAGATTTGTTCATTATAAAAATTATTCTGAGGATTTAGTTGCTTTAGACATTGAAAGATGTGTTGCTTTTTTGAGGTTTGACAAGTTTGATGTTCAGATTTGTATGTTTCAAGTTTTCAGTTTTTTTGCTTCTGTTATATTTCACAGTACTATCTACTTGCAGATTGTGTTGTCAAACCCATGGCTGTAGCATTGGATGTCTCTTGTGCTGGTGTACTAGTTGAACATTTTTTCATGTCTAGTTATCATGCTACTTTTAGGAATCCTGGTTCTATTCTGACTAACTCTTCATTAATAGCTCTTTGTGTTACTGATATAACGGCACCCAACCCACATGCTCGTAACATTACAGTGTTGAAGAATCACTTATATATACAATAACTGCCTTTCGTTCTCAACCACAGTTGCCAAACATGATTGTAAATGCTCCTACATATATATTTGTTGCTGCATTTGTCTGGATCTGTTAGTATATACATTGTAGTCTTCTCTGTGGAAGTGTCTGTGACATTCCCTATTCCAGGCTGTGTGATATATGTCTTGTTCATAGGCACATATGGCTTACTAAAATACCAAAGGTTGTCTTAATCAATGTTATCTTTATGCCATTGTTCTGTGCTCATCTTTGATGGGATGATAATGTCTGATATGCCATGCTGTCAAGTTCCCAAACAGTCTAGCATGGACTAGGAGCCATTATGACACTCTCCACCTGGCCTTGGATCATCACTTATAGGTCATGGGCTATTGTTGTGCTGAGATTCTTTGTCATGTGGTACACATTCCATAATAAGACTGCTGTGTTTGGCAAGAGATAACACAAAGGCATTCTTATGTTGTCTAAGCTTTGATGTTACCTGACCAGTCAACATATCTGTCTGTGGCCTTTGTTGCCATCTACAATACTGTAACATGCTGTACAATATGCACAAATAAGGACCATACAGCAGACAGTGCTACAAGTATAATGAAATAAGCTGCCTGAGGAGTCAAGACAAGGAAAACAATGTTTAAGTTGCCCATATACACAGCCAGTAACATTCCATACATGGTCGCTGCCTGAGGAGTCAAGACAAGGAAAACAATGCTTAAGTTGCCCATATACACAGTCAGTAACATTCCATACATGGCCATTGGTAAGGTTATAAGCTGTTTCTCTGGCTATTTGTGTAGTTTTAACTGGGGTCATCTTCCACAGCATCTCCTGTATAACAAAATTTGTACTTTCCTATCACGCAGTGTCAACAACTAACACCTTTATTTGTAATGTCATTGTTATGAGTTTTCATTGATTAATTTTTATATGCACCTACTGTGTAGTATACATACAACAAATAGCAAGTGTCTGGTACTGGCCATAGAACTGCCACATGTATGGCATCATGAGCCCTATTGGGGTAGCAGACATTAATATTTGTGATTACGTAATCAGCACTGGCTATGGGTTGGCAGTTTATGCTTGTCTGTCTGCTATGGTTTATTTACCACTTCCTTCCAAAACCTGTATCGTACTAGATGTGCACATGTGTTTAGCCTATATTTTAAGGATTGAAGGCATATTTTTGAAACTTTGAAAGGACTCCATGATGAAATGACTATCAAGATAGGTGACTGAAAATCTGATGTAGGTCCTGCACATTATACAATGATCTAGAAAGGTGTTGAATTCCCCTGATGCTGAGGCAGGAGATATTCCGACTGTTTTCCACTTATCCTTTGGAAACTTGCTGTGACCAAGTCTCACACTGCTGCAAACAAATAGACCACCTGTGACTATCCTGGGGCAATAGATGCCTGCATGTTTTAAAGATCTTGCCTATCCTGAATGTACTGAAGATCTTCAGGACCATGGGATGCTGCATAATGTCTGCTCATCGTATATATATATATATATATATATATATATATATATATATATATATATGATCTCCTACCTTTGAACCCACACAGAACTGTATTATGCAGCGTTACTTGTATAAAGTGATCTGCAGACATTTTGTTGTGCTGGTGTAGGATCTTCTTTCTGAAGTAAGGGGAATTAAATAGAAATCCTCCATTAATACTGATATCCTTTGCTGGGTAATTAATGCTTCACAAGAATTGCTTGTGGAACTGAAGAAAAGCTTGCATCTGCTTCTTTAACACATTTGTTTATGTTCAGTGATGGTATGCACTGGAACAATTTATTTATTTTTATTAATTTTACATTTGTTGACCGGGCTAGTCTAACTGAATGTATGTCCATTTTCAGTAGAGTTTATGAAATATATTTTACTTGCATTGTACTACACTAAACACGAGTCTTATACTTAGGCATTTAGGCATCTATAAGGTTTGTGCTGTACAGACCTAACTATCAGAAAATGATATTTCAGTATATGTTTGTACAAAAAAATAAATAAATAAGCCTAACAAATTTACCATGTCTTTAACTACTACTCAATTTCAGTCTTAAGTGCATATTTACAATTACCGCTTAAATTAACAATGAGTCGGTCCCAACTATTTTTTTGACTGTAAGTGTTTATATAAGGCAAGCAAATGGGTGTATTGCCGAAAGATTTTAACAGTTTCCACACACATACTAATTTGGAAATAACACTAATAATGCTTTATTTTATTTTCTCTTTCTGCATTTTGATCCTCTGATGGAATAATGGTATTTGATTTTCTTGATTGCTAAAGTTTCAGTATTACAATTTATCATAGTAAAACAACCCTTACTGGTACAAAAATGCATTCATTTGTATTAAAGTATTACATAATTTAAAAGTGTATGCAATTAAATGATGTTATCGGTGCTTCGTTACCTACAATATCTCTTAAAGCTATCCAGTCTGTCATGATTATATTTAATTATATAACGATTTTTGGAGTTACATGAGGCATAAACCTCTGAAACTGACCATACGTGCTGTCAATTTATTTCTTAAACTAGGTGCACAAAGATTTGGTAAAGCTATGTAGTATACTTCAAACATTTTAAGGACATTTCAGAGAATTATATTAATTTGAAAATATCTAGGATTATGCAAATATTTTCTTAGATACAGGTGTTTCATTTTGCATAACTTAAGCTTTGCATCTGACTTAAATTTCCTGGTATCCATTTATGTTCTAAATTGGATTTATGTAATTTCTCAAAAGATGAGAGGTGAAACTCGTGTGTAACTGGGACTGGATGTGTACAGCACTGATTTTCCAGAGTTCCAGAATCATCCTTTTACCCAACAGTGTTCTTTTGCTTATCATTTAGTTCACAATAAATCTGTTCACTTGGCATTTTTTCAGACAGACACACACACTCTGTATACATGTATTGTTGGGGCAGTCTGTGTAAGTAAATATCTTACAACAATTACAATAAAGTGATCATAGCTGGGGTGGGGACAGTGGCTACTAACTGATAGCAGCAAAATAAAATACATTAGTGTGACTATTCCATGTGCTGTCTATGATGCCCAACAAGTCATAACTGAGAGGCAAAGAAATCCTTGGAAATATTAAGCTATTCTAGAATGTGTTTTGTACCAATGTCTCATTTTCAAATTACTTGAATATGTTCTAGTTTCTTTTTATGAACTTTCTTTCTGTGTTTGTCTGGTAGTTGAAACAGGGGGTTAAGACAGTGAGATATATTTCCTGTGGTACAGGGTTTAACTTCTTCAGTCTTAATTTGCCAGCTGGGCAGCCGTGGTGGTGCAGCGGGGTGGCCGCAGTGGTGCAGCAGTTAGTGGTGCTGCCTCATACAAAGAGGTTCTCCAGTTTGATCCTTGGCTGGGGTGCCTTCTCTGCAGAGTCTGCATGTCCTCCCTGTGGTCATGTGGGTTTCCTCCTGGTGCTCTGGTTTCCTCCCACATCCCAAAGATATGCTGTAGGTGGATTGGACACTGTAAATTGTCCCTAGGCATGAGTGCGTGCATGTGTCTGCCTTCTGTGGAAGGTTGAGCACTGGGCTGGCAACTCGACACCCTAAAACTCCACTGCCAATCATGAGTGGAGAGGTGATCTGCTGTGGTGACCCCTAACTGGAAAAAGCTGAAAGAAGAAGTCTTAATTTGCCAGCTGTGTGATCTTGAGCAAATCACTTAAGCAAACATTGCACCCAGGTTATCCCTGAAAAGGCAGATTGTGTCCAGTGGGCCTACCTGGTTAACAAATGGGTATTATTAACTACCTTAGGGGAATTGTATTTGTAATTCAGAATTTCAGTTTAGATGTTTGCCAAGAGTGACTGGATGTAGGACTGAAATGATAAAGGCAACTGAGAAGGTGGTGTGGAAAGGCAGTCCAGAAATGCAAATGGAAGATACAGTACCTAAAGTTATGGTTTAACACCTTCCCCATCAGGTGGTTTGGACAAATGTTATCCAAGTTGTAACAGAAACATTAAATCTAAGACTCCCAGGGATGAATTAAAAACTGTTGTTAATGATGAAAGCTCTTTTACATGTTATAATACTTTCAGTTATAAGAAATTACATATAGGAACAGATGGCATAGCTAATAGAAGCACAATGCCCAGTGTATTAATTTGTACAGCTGCTCTCTTCTTACCCGCACACAATCATTTGTTTCTTTAACTTCTACATGACGACTTTCAATTACACTGCACTCTGTGAATCCTTCCCAGCCTCATTAAAAGATATGTATAAATACTCTAGATTCTGGGAATTCTTCCCAGCCTCATTAAAACATATGTATTAATACTCTAGATTCCGGGAATCCTTCTCAGCCTCATTAAAAGATAAGTATTAATACTCTAGATTCTGGGAATCCTTCCCAGCCTCATTAAAAGATAAGTATTAATACTCTAGATTCCGGGAATCCTTCCCAGCCTCATTAAAAGATATGTATTAATACTCTAGATCCTGGGAATCCTTCCCAGCCTCATTAAAAGATATGCATTAATACTCTAGATTCCGGGAATCCTTCCCAGCCTCATTAAAAGATATGTATTAATACTCTAGATTCCGGGAATCCTTCCCAGCCTCATTAAAAGATATGTATTAATACTCTAGATTCCAGGAATCCTTCCCAGCCTCATTAAAAGATATGTATTAATACTCTAGATTCCGGGAATCCCTCCCAGCCTCATTAAAAGATATGTATTAATACTCTAGATTCTGTTTGCATAACACGTTCCTTTTGATAGAGGTCAAGTGCTTTTGGTTCTGCACCACAGACATCACTTAGCTAGTGCCGTCATCTCGTTCCTCTCAATAGGCCTTTCTGCTTATTTATGTTTAACCACATCAGACCACATTCTCATCTACCTCCTTTGTATAATTCCACTTTTACCACCATCCTTCCCTTACTTACCCCACTTTCTTCACCCTACATTGCCATTCCTCCTTCATTATACTTCGCACCAATAATTTCTCTCATTTTTGCTTCTTCCTCCTCCCCTACCTCCCTCCCTACAAAGAAGCCCCTGCTAAAATCATGCCAGATTCACATCTAACACCCACTCCATCCACCCCCTCTTATTACATTAACCTTGTCTACATAATTATCCTACAATTATTCACCTTGTTATTAAACTTCGTAACCTATCCAGCTAGCTTCCCTTAATGCATGTAAATGCTGTATTTGTTTTTTTTTAATAGAGGGAAGGACACCTTTCTGAGTTCACCTTCACACATTAATATCTTTGTTTGTTGGCTACATTGTTTTGTAACCACTGGGCTGTCTTGAAAATGGTGCACTACAACATTTACCACACAAGATTTTGACAAAACAATGGGTTCCTGTCTTTGCATATTTATTTATTTGACATTTGTTGATTACAATAGTCCAACTGTGCACATGCCCCTTTTCAGCAGAGGCCTGGGAAGGAAAATCTCCACCAAACATAAACATGTAGGATACTCACAGTACAAAATATGCAAGAAAATGTACACATTAGAGGTTGAACTAGAAAATATAAATGTGAAACAGTCTATATGACTGTATGCTACAGAACTGCATGTTTCAAGGTCAGTCATCAATTTTCAGGATCTTGCATTTTGGGTATTATCATTTACAGAATGTTGAGATGTGTGCTTTGTGGATATTCTTTAGTACAACACTGAAAAGAGAGACAAACACCAAAGCTGATAGTGAATAATTTTATTACCATCTTAGTGCTTTGACACAATAAGTGCTTCTTCAGGCCGTATCTACACAATAAAACTCAACAGTATAAATATAAAAGCAATAAAACAATCACTTATGCACCCAATAAAATAATTGATAAAACAATTTGTGTGACCTTAACGCTGGTTTTAAAGGTATATTGCCATTAAGATCAAATCCCCTATCTGCCTGCAAAGTAATTATCCATTTTAGCGCATCCATCTCTGTTTTGTTCGAGACATTTCCCTCTCTCGCATCTTTATTTGTTAATTATAACACCATAAAACAAAAACTATGTGCATCAAAATCAGCAATATGTTTCATAAGGGCATTAGACATGTCCCTCCTACGTATATCTCCTAGATGTTCAGAATTAGAATTAAGGTTCCATTACATGAGGTTATTAATTGAATTTTTCAAACCAACTGAGTTTGAATTGATAAGTGAAGCTAACAGAATGCTCAAAGAATTAAAAACTAATTTTTACTCTTGACATTTTTCAGCCCAGGATTGATGATGTTTTGACCAATGTTTTGTTATATGATGGTAAATTGCAAAAAACAGAAGAAGAAGAAGAAGAAGAAATGTATTGCTTTTACTATTTATACTCTTGAATTTTATTGTGTGGATATGGTCTGAAGAGGCACTTACTGTGTGAAAACGCTAACCTGGTAATACAATTATTCACTATAAGCTTTGATGGTTGTCCCTCTGTTCAGTGTTGGATCTTTGTTTCATGTGAGATCAATCTTTAACAACTTTGACTACTTTGTTTTGTTACTATTCTTTAATACAGCCCTATCTATCTATCTATCTATCTATCTATCTATCTATCTATCTATCTATCTATCTATCTTTTTTAAACTATCTGTCTGTCTGTCTGTGTGTGTGTGTGTGTGTGTGTGTGTGTGTGTGTGTGTGTGTGTGTGTGTGTGTGTGTATGTGTGTGTGTGTGTGTGTTTGTGTGTGTGTTTATGTATGTATATATATATATATATATATATATATATATATATATATATATATATACACAGTCCCCAAGGGAATTTAATTATAAGTAAAGTACGTACTTTAAACCAAAGTCTTAAGACAATTAGTGTGAGATATCCTAGGATGTAAGTTTACTTTCACCAGCCAGGACAGCCGGCAGCCTTTACTATCTGCTCCCATACCTGTCACCCCTTCCCCCTTCTTAGACTACAAGTATATTTACTGTTCTTCCTCTTCAATCCTCTATAGCATACTTACTGCCCTGCACTCTTTTCTCAGTATATATTGCCTCTGCTATACAGCTTTTGTCCACTAGAGGGAAATAGTTTCCTTTAGACCACCATTCTGACTCCAATTTTAAGTAACTTACAGGCTCTTGGATTCTAATATTCTGGAAGAGCTAATACTCCCACTCTGTTCTTTCTTTCTTCTAATATTCTTCACTGCCAACCCTCTCTGCATATTCTATTATCAAGGCATTGTGTCACCTTACCCTCTGCTGCTTTACTTACCTTTGCTTACTGCTCCTCTGATTGTTTTCCTAGGGTGAACTCCTCTGTGGCTCATCCCACTCCGTTCGTCCTGCGGGCTCACTCCGCTCCCCTACCCTGGCCCCAAATCTCACCCGCCCCCAGTGGTCCTAAACTTATACTCTAACTACCACACCCCTATGCATTAGGACCAACCTCTAACTCCTCCCCTTAAAGTGCTATTACCTCTATTATATTCTCACTTTACCCCTATCTCCTCCCCCTTAAAGAACCATCACTCATTTACCTTTATCCATTACCCTACCACTCTGTCCACAAATATCCCTACATTTAACCACCTTAACCTAAACAAATGGCTCAAGGATCCTGTAAACCCTTACCTTTATTACTACTCCTAATTATACTTATCATTCCCTATCTACTTACTCTCTATGAACACCATAGATTCCTAGGACTGCATACCCACATCACACACACCTCTGTCCTTACCCCCAGCTCCACTCATAGTGTTAGCAACCTCCCCAGCTCAGCTAAGTACTCAGCAGCCATATTTCATAGACTCCATCACATCTCTCAATGTAACCTACTAGCTAGAAAAAATAAGAACCTAATTTTTAAACTTCTACAACTCATCCTAAAAGTTCAGGTCCACTCCCTGTTAGATGGTGATATACACCCTAACCCAGGTCCTACCACTATCACAGCTACACAGCCTGATACACCAACAAATTCAATTACACAGACACTTACCAAGCCCCCCCAACTCTCTCCTGATAGCTCATCTTAATATTCGTAGCATCAATAACAAAATAGCTCACCTGCGTGCCCTTATTGATGTTTATTCCTTTGACATCCTCTGTCTGTCTGAAACATGGCTTAATCCATCAATACAAGACAGTGCAGTTCTACCCCCTGGCTATAATATCATAAGATGTGACCGTAACACTAAAAAAGGAGGAGGCGTAGTCATACTTTATAAGAATGGATTACAAGTTACCTTGTTAGACTCCAAACCTCTACTTTGCAACAATGCAGAAATTCTTCTAACTAAGGTTCAGCTTAACAAAAGCAACGCCATATATCTATCATGTATCTATCTTCCCCCAGGCAATAACATCAACACATTAGAGGCTATCCTTAGCTGGCTCTCAAGTAACTACCCCCAAGAAACCATTATACTTGGAAATTTTAACATTAACTGGAACTCCTGTATATCTGAGCAGCCTTCTACTCATATCAACTTATATGGTTTTACCCAAACTATAACATCCCCAACCCGCACAAATAAAACTAACAACAAAACTAGTACCCTTTGACTGGATACTCACTAATACCCCCCAACTAAACTATAAAACAGGCACCCTCCCTGAGGACATAAGTGATCACTTGCTTACCTATTTAATCAGAACAAAAACTGTCATCCTAAACTCTGCCATCTGTAGAACTATTCGCACTACCAAAAATTTTCACCCTGCTCACTTTCAAGCTGAACTAGTCACCTGTGATTGGTCACCCCTGAAATACCTCCCAATAGATAATGCCGTGAAATACTTTAACTCTAAATTTCTAACCATTTTAGACAGCCATGCCCCATTACGCAAAGTTAGAATTAGAACCAAACAGGCACCATGGCTCACCAAAATGACCAAACAAAAAATCCTCCAAAGAAATAAACAATGGGCCAAATGGCGCTCAACAAAAAGCTCCTCAGACCACCTGCAATTCAGACAGCTAAGAAATGAAACAAAAAAAGCCATACTAGCTGATTAAAGAAATTACTACTACCAACTACAACAAACCATCCAAAATAATCCCCAAAAATTCTGGTGAGGTATCAATAACCTCCTACATCCTGGATGCTCAAGTACTCCCTCTCCCTCTGGCTCTGATCACAACAATCCCATCCAAATAGCTGACTCATTTAATACTTTTTTCACTGAAACCATACAATCCCTAGCCAACCAGCTATCCCCTAGCATCCCAGGCTCTGCCACAACCTTTACCAATAATTCTCATCAATTTCATTTTCAGCCAGTGCCCACTTCACTTATCTGTAACTTCATACAGAAACTTAAACCCACTACTCTCTCTGCTGATAAATTACTTGCAGAATACCTGCAAAAAGCTGCTAAAGTCATAGCCTACCCCATATCCATCCTCATTAACAGAACTATTTCTGAAGGATCTATTCCCCTAATCTGGAAAGTCTCTCACATAATTCCCCTGCATAAGGGCGGTAACTCCAAAGAGTTGTCCAATTATAGGCCCATAGCTATTCTATCTCCTTTGTCAAAAATAATGGAGAAATGTATACACATACAACTGTTAACCTACCTACTCGATCACAATTTATTAGCACCCTGTCAACATGGCTTTAGACCATTTCATAGCACCACCTCTGCTCTCTTATCCTTCACTAACCATATTAACAGCAATCGTAATATTGATTCTCTATCCTCAGCTGTTTTTATTGACCTGTCCAAAGCATTTGACATGGTGAATCACCACCTCCTTATAGACACACTCAAAAACCTGTCATTGGACAACCATACTATACAGTGGTTCCAATCATACCTACATAACAGGCAACAGGCTGTACTATGGGAAAATACTTTATCTTCCCACATCCCAGTCACTCTAGGGGTCCCACAAGGATTGATATTAGGCCCATTATTCTTCTCCATCTTTACAAATGACCTTCATTCTGTAATTCCTCAAGCTGATTGTATCCAATACGCTGACGACTCCACACTCATATGCGCTGCTACTTCTCAATCAGAACTTCAGTCACTAACCCAAATGACCTTTAGTACAGTTGAAAACTGGCTCCTACAAAGACATCTTATCCTTAACCCCAAAAAAAAAAATGCTACTATTTACCCCCACCCGCAGAACCTCCCCACTTAATTTTACTATTATTTCAAATGATGGAACTATAGTATCTCCTGAACCAACCATCAAACTACTCGGGGTACTAATAGATAACAACTTGTCCTTTGAACCTCACATTAATAACACCATAAAAATAGTAAACAAGAAACTAGGTTCCCTCTATAGAATAAAACCCTTTCTTACACCTCCAGCCAGGGTTACTATTGCTCGTGCCCACCTCATATTTACCTTGCTCTATGCCTCCCCTATCTATACCAAAATATGTAGAAGTAATCTGAGTAAACTTACATCCTCCTACAACAATATTGCCAGATTTGCAGCTGGGTCCTCCTATAGAACTCATCACTGTATCAATCTGAATCAGTTAGGATGGTTAGAGCTGCCAAATTTAATACTTTTCAATCAATTAATAGTAGCCCATAAGATCCTGTATTTACCTCAAAATACAACCATACTTACATCCCTAGTCATCCCCTATAATAACCTCAAGACCTTATGCTCAGCTAATAACCTACTTGCACAAATATCAAAATCCAACAACTTAGCTGGTGACACCTTGTTCTCCAATACAGTAGGTAAAGCCTGGAACATCCTCCCAAGCCAGCTAACCTCAATATCCTCTGTCAGCTTATTTAAAAGCAAGCTTAAACCGTACCTCAAATCACACTGGCTATGCCCCTGTGTTAACCCAGACTAAGTACCTAACTATTAACTAGACTCCCACAATTCCTAGCCTATCATGATCTTGTGTTGTCTCACTAATTTTTAGTGAGCTTAACCTTCCTTAGGATTTTTTCTCATGTAAATAAGTATATACTGTGGAATATCTAAACACAAATATAGGAGGGCACCAAGGCAGTCACTCTCAAAGGTATAAAACTATTGAGATAAATATTCCTTTCACACAGCACACCTGGGTTATCAATGCTGCTGAGTTACCTATGCTCTTCAGCTCAATATAACTGCAACTCTCACAGGCAGCACAACTAGGTTACCAATGCTCTTCAGCTCCGTGTAACTCACTACTCCTTTTCACTCATAAACAATATGCAATGTCCATGAACAGTATTTTCCAGAGAATCAGCCTTATACATGAGTAGTGTGGTCTATCTTGCTACATGTACATGTTGTACTGCATTCTACGTGGGCAAGACAGATCGTAGGCTAAGGGATCGGATAAGAGAGCACTTATATAATATAAGGATAGAATCATGTAATAATGCATTGTCAAAACATGTACAAGAAACATTTAAGGAACATGTTTTTAAATTTCAGGTTATCCAGGTTAATCAAGTTACTATTAGATGTGGGGATATATCTAATAAAACAGAACAAAATGAGATGAAGTGGATTATTAGACTTAGAGCGGACCGCACACCAGGGTTAAATGATAGGGTTCCTATCAAACCTGTGCTGAAAGCTAGGAAGTTATAAAACAAGCATAAAATGATGAATATAATGCCACAAAGTGGATATTGTTTTATGTTGTAGGTCTAATAATTATATGTTATATATATTATCATATGGAACTGGGGTATATGAAATGACCAAGCGCATAATAAACACTTGCAATTATATAGTTATACACAAACATATATAAATTAAATTAGGTGTATGATTTTATTGTTTTTAATGTTATATATTTAATGTAGTATATATTTATAATTGTGTTTTTATTTATAAGCATTTAATAGGAAGGATAATATTTATTGTATATATTTATGTCGGATAATTTATATAGGATATGACATCAGAGGAATGGGAAATAATGTGTATATAAAGATCAAGTGTTTGTTTAAATTTTATTGGCCTGAGGAAGCCTACGGGTGAAAGCGCTAGCCATTTGTAATAAAAGTTTTACTATTAGGAGCTGTTTGCTGCTTATTCATTTATCCTGTGAATACAAGGCTGATTCTCTGGAAAATACTGTTCATGGACATTGCATATTGTTTATGAGTGAAAAGGAGTAGCGAGTTACACGGAGCTGAAGAGCGTTGGTAACCTAGTTGTGCTGCCTGTGAGAGTTGCAGTTATATTGAGCTGAAGAGCATAGGTAACTCAGCAGCGTTGATAACCCATCTGTGCTGTGCGAAAGGAATATTTAACTCATCAGTTTTATACCTTTGAGAGTGACTGCCTTGGTGCCCTCCTATATTTGTGTTTAGATATTTCAAAGATTTATTTTTGGAGTGGCACTTGCGGTGTGGTAAGAATATATTTTTTTACTTATATACTGTGGAATGATCAAACACCTTCATATAGTATCACAACCTATGTGTTAAATAACACTAGAAATCCATCCTTGTTTGCTTTCTTCTATACTCTATCTATAGATCTCTAGTGTTTTTCTTTCTTAGGTTTTTGTGAGACCTTAGTATCTCTTATCATAAATTACTAGGTGTATCTAATTTTGTAATA